>NC_092283.1:6373679-6461805 GCF_036320965.1 Panulirus ornatus
AATGCCAGTTTGGGTATGCCACAGGGCAAGAGAATTGCGGTGAGGAATCCTAAAATTTATAGGAAAAGTGAAGGATTAATCTAAATCCCCTTTGGCGTCTTCAAAGGCCTTTACAGGGGAATACTGGCATCTGAAGGGAAAGAGACAATTAAAAGTTTACTTAAAAGACCGTTTAGGGGTGCCAAAGTCCAATACAGTTGCATGGTGGCATCCAAAAATAAAAAGACAAATTAACGGTTTACTTTAAATCCCCTTTGGCGCCGCCAAAGGCAATTACAGGGGCATAGAGGCATCAAAAGGGAAAGAAACATTTGGAAAGCTTACTTTAATGCCACTTTGGGGATGCCAAAGGGCAAGAGAATTGCGTGGAGGCATCCAAAAATTTAGAGGAAAATTGAAGGATTAATCTAAATCCCCTTTGGCGTCTTCAAAGGCCTTTACAGGGGAATACTGGCATCTGAAGGGAAAGAGACAAATCAAAAGTTTACTTAAAAGACCGTTTAGGGGTGCCAAAGTCCAATACACTTGCATGATGTCATCCAAAAATAAAAGAAATATTAACGGTTTAGCTTTAAATCCCCTTTGGAGCCGCCAAAGGCAATTACAGGGGCATAGAGGCATCAAAAGGGAAAGAAACATTTGGAAAGCTTACTTTAATGCCACTTTGGGGATGCCAAAGGGCAAGAGAATTGCGGTGAGGCATCCAAAAATTTAGAGGAAAATTGAAGGATTAATCTAAATCCCCTTTGGCGTCTTCAAAGGCCTTTACAGGGGAATACTGGCATCTGAAGGGAAAGAGACAAATCAAAAGTTTACTTAAAAGACCGTTTAGGGGTGCCAAAGTCCAATACAGTTGCATGATGTCATCCAAAAATAAAAAGACAAATTAACGGTTTACTTTAAATCCCCTTTGGAGCCGCCAAAGGCAATTACAGGGGCATAGAGGCATCAAAAGGGAAAGAAACATTTGGAAAGCTTACTTTAATGCCACTTTGGGGATGCCAAAGGGCAAGAGAATTGCGTGAGGCATCCAAAAATTTAGAGGAAAATTGAAGGATTAATCTAAATCCCCTTTGGCGTCTTCAAAGGCCTTTACAGGGGAATACTGGCATCTGAAGGGAAAGAGACAATTAAAAGTTTACTTAAAAGACCGTTTAGGGGTGCCAAAGTCCAATACAGTTGCATGGTGGCATCCAAAAATAAAAAGACAAATTAACGGTTTAGTTTAAATCCCCTTTGGAGCCGCCAAAGGTAATTAGAGGGGCATAGAGGCATCAAAAGGGAAAGAAACATTTGGAAAGCTTACTTTAATGCCACTTTGGGGATGCCAAAGAGCAAGAGAATTGCGGTGAGGCATCCAGAAATTTAGAGGAAAATTGAAGGATTAATCTAAATCCCCTTTGGCGTCTTCAAAGGCCTTTACAGGGGAATACTGGCATCTGAAGGGAAAGAGACAAATCAAAAGTTTACTTAAAAGACCGTTTAGGGGTGCCAAAGTCCAATACACTTGCATGATGTCATTCAAAAATAAAAAGACATATTAACGGTTTACTTTAAATCCCCTTTGGAGCCGCCAAAGGCAATTACAGGGGCATAGAGGCATCAAAAGGGAAAGAAACATTTGGAAAGCTTACTTTAATGCCACTTTGGGGATGCCAAAGGGCAAGAGAATTGCGGTGAGGCATCCAAAAATTTAGAGGAAAATTGAAGGATTAATCTAAATCCCCTTTGGCGTCTTCAAAGGCCTTTACAGGGGAATACTGGCATCTGAAGGGAAAGAGACAAATTAAAAGTTTACTTAAAAGACCGTTTAGGGGTGCCAAAGTCCAATACAGTTGCATGATGTCATCCAAAAATAAAAAGACAAATTAACGGTTTAGTTTAAATCCCCTTTGGAGCCGCCAAAGGCAATTACAGGGGCATAGAGGCATCAAAAGGGAAAGAAACATTTGGAAAGCTTACTTTAATGCCACTTTGGGGATGCCAAAGGGCAAGAGAATTGCGGTGAGGCATCCAAAAATTTAGAGGAAAATTGAAGGATTAATCTAAATCCCCTTTGGCGTCTTCAAAGGCCTTTACAGGGGAATACTGGCATCTGAAGGGAAAGAGACAATTTAAAAGTTTACTTAAAAGACCGTTTAGGGGTGCCAAAGTCCAATACAGTTGCATGGTGGCATCCAAAAATAAAAAGACAAATTAACGGTTAAGTTTAAATCCCCTTTGGAGCCGCCAAAGGTAATTACAGGGGCATAGAGGCATCAAAAGGGAAAGAAACATTTGGAAAGCTTACTTTAATGCCACTTTGGGGATGCCAAAGGGCAAGAGAATTGCGGTGAGGCATCCAAAAATTTAGAGGAAAATTGAAGGATTAATCTAAATCCCCTTTGGCGTCTTCAAAGGCCTTTACAGGGGAATACTGGCATCTGAAGGGAAAGAGACAATTCAAAAGTTTACTTAAAAGACCGTTTAGGGGTGCCAAAGTCCAATACAGTTGCATGGTGGCATCCAAAAATAAAAAGACAAATTAACGGTTTACTTTAAATCCCCTTTGGCGCCGCCAAAGGCAATTACAGGGGCATAGAGGCATCAAAAGGGAAAGAAACATTTCGAAAGCTTACTTTAATGCCACTTTGGGGATGCCAAAGGGTAAGAGAATTGCGTGGAGGCAACCAAAAATTTAGAGGAAAATTGAGGTTTAATCTAAATCCCCTTTGGCTTCTTCAAAGGCCTTTACAGGGGAATAGTGGCATCTGAAGGGAAAGAGACAAATCAAAAGTTTACTTAAAAGACCGTTTAGGGGTGCCAAAGACCAATACACTTGCATGGTGGCATCCAAAAATAAAAAGACAAATGAAAGGTTTAGTTTAAATCCACTTTTGCGCCGCCAAAGGTAATTAGAGGTGCTAAGAGGCATCAAAAGGGAAAGAAACATTTGGATAGCTTACTTTAATGCCACTTTGGGGATGCCAAAGAGCAAGAGAATTGCGGTGAGGCATCCAAAAATAAAGAGGAAAATTGAAGGATTAATCTAAATCCCCTTTGGCGTCTTCAAAGGCCTTTAAAGGGGAATAGTGGCATCTGAAAGGAAAGAGACAAATCAAAAATTTACTTAAAAGACCGTTTAGGGGTGCCAAAGTCCAATACAGTTGCATGATGTCATCCAAAAATAAAAAGAGAAATTAACGGTTTACTTTAAATCCCCTTTGGAGCCGCCAAAGGCAATTACAGGGGAATAGAGGCATCAAAAGGGAAAGAAACATTTGGAAAGCTTACTTTAATGCCACTTTGGGGATGCCAAAGGGCAAGAGAATTGCGGTGAGGCATCCAAAAATTTAGAGGAGAATTGAAGGATTAATCTAAATGCCCTTTGGCGTCTTCAAAGGCCTTTACAGAGGAATACTGGCATCTGAAGGGAAAGAGACAAATCAAAAGTTTACTTAAATGACCGTTTAGAGGTGCCAAAGTCCAATACAGTTGTATGATGTCATCTAAAATAAAAAGACAAATTAACGGTTAAGTTTAAATCCCCTTTGGAGCCGCCAAAGGCAATTACAGGGGCATAGAGGCATCAAAAGGGAAAGAAACATTTGGAAAGCTTACTTTAATGCCACTTTGGGGAAGCTAAAGGGCAAGAGAATTGCGGTGAGGCATCCAAAAATTTAGAGGAAAATTGAAGGATTAATCTAAATCTTCTTTGGCGTCTTCAAAGGCCTTTACAGGGGAATAATGGCATCTAAAGGGAAAGAGACAAATTAAAAGTTTCCTTAAAAGACCGTTTAGGGGTGCCAAAGTCCAATACAGTAGCATGATGTCTTCCAAAAATATAAAGAGAAATTAACGGTTAAGGTTAATTCCCCTTTGGAGCCGCTAAAGGCATTTACAGTGGCATAGAGGCATCAAAAGGGAAAGAAACATTTGGAAAGCTTACTTTAATGCCACTTTGGCGATGCTAAAGGGCAAGAGAATTGAGGTGAGGCATCCTAAAATTTAGAATAAAATTGAAGGATTAATCTAAATCCCCTTTGGCGTCTTCAAAGGCCTTTACAGCGGAATATTGGCATCTGAAGGGAAAGAGACAATTTAAAAGTTTACTTAAAAGACCGTTTAGTGGTGCCAAAGTCCAATACAGTTGCATGATGCCTTCCAAAAATAAAAAGAGAAATTAACTGTTAATTTAAATCCCCTTTGGAGCCGCAAAGGCAATTACAGGGGCATAGAGGCATCAAAAGGGAAAGAAACATTTGGAAAGCTTACTTTAATGCCACTTTGGGGATGCCAAAGGGCAAGAGAATTGCGGTGAGGCATCCAAAAATTTAGAGGAAAATTGAAGGATTAATCTAAATCCCCTTTGGCGTCTTCAAAGGCCTTTACAGGGGAATATGGCATCTGAAAGGGAAAGAGACAAATATAAAAGTTTACTTAAAAGACCGTTTAGGGGTGCCAAAGTCCAATACAGTTGCATGATGTCATCCAAAAATAAAAAGAAATTAAGGTTATTAATTTTGCGCCAGGAATTAGGGAAGAGGCTCAAGGAAAGAACATTGGAAGCTTATTTAGCACTTTGGGTGCAAGGCAGAGATTGCGTGAGGCATCAAATTAGAGGAAATTGAAGGTTAATTAATCTTTGGGTTTCAAAGGCTTAAGGATATGCTCTAGGAAGAGACAAATAAATTTTTAAAGACGTTAGGGTGCCAAAGTCATACATTATGATGTTCAAATAAAAAAATTAACGGTATTTAAATCCCCTTTGAGCGAAAGCAATTCGGGATGGGCATCAAGGGAAGAAACTTTGGAAGCTTTAATGCATTTGGGAGAAAGGGAGAGAATTGCGGTGAGGATCAAATTTAGGGAATTGAGGATTAATCTAAACTTGCGTTTCAAAGCTTTACAGGATATGGATTAAGGAAGAGAATAAGTTCTTAAGACGTTAGGTGCCAAAGTCATAGTTGATGTCTCAAAAAAAGAAAATACGGTAGTATCCTTGGCGCAAGGATTAGGGCTAGGCATCAAAAGGGAAGAATTTGGAAGCTCTTATGCACTTTGGACAAGGGCAGAGATGGAGCATCCAATTAGAAATTGAAGTTAATCTAATCCTTTGCGTTTCAAGGCTTTACGGATATGGCATCTAAGGGAAAGAGACATAAGTTCTAAAGACGTTGGTGCCAGTCCAATACAGTATGTGCTCAAATAAAGAATAGTTATTTAATCCTTTGGCCCAAGCATTACAGGCATGAGGCATCAAAGGAAAGAAACTGAAGTTCTTATGCATTGGATCCAAAGGAAGAATGGAGGCACAAATTTAGGGAATTGAGGTTATCTAATCCCTTTGGCGTTTCAAGCTTTACAGGATGATTAAGGAAAGAGACATTAAGTTACTTAAGACGTTTAGGTGCAAGCCAATACATTGATGTGCCAAAAAAAAAAATATTATTTAAATCTTTGGCGCCAAGATTAGGGGCTAGAGGCACAAAAGGAAAGAAACATTTGGAAGCTTACTTAATGCACTTTGGGAGCAAAGGCAGAGAATTGCGGTGAGGCATCAAATTTAAGGAAAATTGAAGGATTAATCTAAATCCCCTTTGGCGTTTCAAAGGCTTTAAGGGGATATGGCATCTGAAGGAAGAGACAATAAAATTTATTAAAAGACGTTTAGGGGTGCCAAAGTCAATACATTCTGAGTATCAAAATAAAAATTAGTCTAATCCCTTTGGGCCCAGAAGGAATTGCAGGGAAAGAGGCATCAAAAGGGAAGAAACATTTGGAAAGCTATTAATGCATTTGAGCAAAGGAAGAGAATTGCGGTGAGGCATCCAAAATTTAGAGGAAATGAAGATTAACTGCGGTGAGGCATCCAAAAATTTAGAGGAAAATTGAAGGATTAATCTAAATCCCCTTTGGCGTCTTCAAAGGCCTTTACAGGGGAATAATGGCATCTGAAGGGAAAGAGACAAATTAAAAGTTTCCTTAAAAGACCGTTTAGGGTGCCAAAGTCCAATACAGTTGCATGATGTCATTCCAAAAATAAAAGAGAAATTAACGTGTTAATTTAAATCCCCTTTGGAGCCGCCAAAGGCAATTACAGGGGCATAGAGGCATCAAAGGGAAAGAAACATTTGGAAAGCTTACTTTAATGCCACTTTGGGGATGCCAAAGAGCAAGAGAATTGCGGTGAGGCATCAAGAAATTTAGAGGAGAATTGAAGGATTAATCTAAATCCCCTTTGGCGTCTTCAAAGGCCTTTACAGGGGAATAATGGCATCTAAAGGGAAAGAGACAAATCAAAAATTTACTTAAAAGACCGGTTAGGGGTGCCAAAGTCCAATACAGTTGCATGATGTCTTCCAAAAATAAAAAGAGAAATTAACGGTTAAGCTTAAATCCCCTTTGGAGCCGCCAAAGGCAATTACAGGGGCATAGAGGCATCAAAAGGGAAAGAAACATTTGGAAAGATTACTTTAATGCCACTTTGGGGATGCCAAAGGGCAAGAAAATTGCGGTGAGGCATCCAAAAATTTAGAGGAAAATTGAAGGATTAATCTAAATCCCCTTTGGCGTCTTCAAAGGCCTTTACAGCGGAATACTGGCATCTGAAGGGAAAGAGACAAAACAAAAGTTTATTTAAAAGACCGTTTAGGGGTGCCAAGGTCCAATACAGTTGCATGGTGGCATCCAAAAATAAAACGAAAAATTAACAGTTTACTTTAACTTCCCTTTGGAGCCACCAAAGGTAATTAGAGGGGCATAGAGGCATCAAAAGGGAAAGAAACATTTGGAAAGATTACTTTAATGCCACTTTGGGGATGCCAAAGAGTAAGAGAATTGCCCTGAGGCATCCAGAAATTTAGAGGAAAATTGAAGGATTAATCTAAATCCCCTTTGGCGTCTTCAAAGGCCTTTACAGCGGAATTCTGGCATCTGAAGGGAAAGAGACAATTTAAAAGTTTACTTAAAAGACCGTTTAGGGGTGCCAAGATCCAATACAGTTGCATGGTGGCATCCAAAAATAAAAAGACAAATTAACGGTTTCCTTTAAATCTCCTTTTTAGCCGCCAAAAGCAATTACAGGGGCATAGAGGCATCAAAAGGGAAAGAAACATTTGGAAAGCTTACTTTAATGCCACTTTGGGGATGCCAAAGGGCAAGAGAATTGCGGTGAGGCATCCAAAAATTTAGAGGAAAATTGAAGGATTAATCTAAATGCACTTTGGCGTCTTCAAAGGCCTTTACAGGGGAATACTGGCATCTGAAGGGAAAGAGACAAATGAAAAGTTAATTTAAAAGACCGTTTAGAGGTGCGAAAGTCCAATACAGTTATATTATATCATCTAAAAAAAAAAGACAAATTAACGGTTTACTTTAAATCCCCTTTGGAGCCGCCAAAGGCAATTACAGGGGCATAGAGGCATCAAAAGGGAGAGAAACTTTTGGAAAGCTTACTTTAATGCCACTTTGGGGAAGCTAAAGGGCAAGAGAATTGCGGTGAGGCCTCCAAAAATTTAGAAGAAAATTGAAGGATTAATCTAAATCCCCTTTGGCGTCTTGAAAGGACTTTACAGGGGAATAGTGGCATCTAAAGGGAAAGAGACAAATTAAAAGTTTCCTTAAAAGCCCGTTTAGGGGTGCCAATGTCCAATACAGTTGCATGACGTCTTCCAAAAATAAAAAGAGAAATTAACGGTTAAGTTTAAATTCCCTTTGGAGCCGCCAAAGGCAATTACAGGGGCATAGAGGCATCAAAGGGGAAAGAGACATTTGGAAAGCTTACTTTAATGCCACTTTGGGGGTGCCAAAGGGCAAGAGAATTGCGTGGAGGCATCCAAAATTTTAGAGGAAAATTGAAGGATTAATCTAAATCCTCTTTGGCGTCTTCAAAGGCCTTTACAGGGGAATACTGGCATCTGAAGGGAAAGAGACAAATCAAAAGTTTACTTAAAAGACGGTTTAGGGGTGCCAAAGTCCAATACAGTTGCATGATGTCATCAAAAAAAAAAAGAGAAATTAACGGTTTACTTTAAATCCCCTTTTTAGCCGCCAAAGGCAATTACAGGGGCATAGAGGCATCAAAAGGGAAAGAAACATTTGGAAAGCTTACTTTAATGCCACTTTGGGGATGCCAAAGGGCAAGAGAATTGCGGTGAGGCATCCTAAAATTTAGAGGAAAATTGAAGGATTAATCTAAATCCCCTTTGGCGTCTTCAAAGGCCTTTACAGGGGAATACTGGCATCTGAAGGGAATGAGACAATTTAAAAGTTTACTTAAAAGATCGTTTAGGGGTGCCAAGGTCCAATACAGTTGCATGGGTGCATCCAAAAATAAAAAGACAAATCAACGGTTTACTTTAAATCCCCTTTGGCGCCGCCAAAGGCAATTACAGGGGCATAGAGGCATCAAAAGGGAAATAAACATTTGGAAAGCTTACTTTAATGCCAATTTCGGGATGCCAAAGGGCAAGAGAATTGCGGTGAGGCATCCAAAATTTTAGAGGAAAATTCAAGGATTATTCTAAATCCCCTTTGGCGTCTTCAAAGGCCTTTACAGGGGAATACTGGCATCTGAAGGGAAAGAGACAAATCAAAAGTTTGCTTAAAAGACGGTTTAGGGGTGCCAAAGTCCAATACACTTGCATGATGTCATCCAAAATTAACAAGACATATTAACGGTTTAATTTAAATCCCCTTTTGAGCCGCCAAAGGTAATTAGAGGGGCATAGAGGTATCAAAAAGGAAAGAAACATTTGGAAAGCTTACTTTAATGCCACTTTGGGGATGTCAAAGAGCAAGAGAATTGCGGTGAGGCATCCAGAAATTTAGTGGAAAATTGAAGGATTAATCTAGGCTTAGGACGAAAGACAGAGTGAACAGGAGAGAGAGGCTTTGGACGAGGGTCAGGCAGGACAGGAGAGAGGGGCTTGGGACGAGAATCAGGCAGGACAGGAGAGAGAGAGCCTTAGGACGAGAGTGAGGCTTTCGACGAGAGTCAGGCATAACCAGAGAGAGAGAGTCTTGGGACGAGAGCCAGGCAGGACAGGAGATAGGCTTAGGACCTAGAGTCAAGGTTAACAGGAGAGAAATGCTTGGGACGAGAGTCAGGATTGACACTTGAGAGGGGCTTGTGACGAGCGTCAGGCAGAACAGGAGAGAGAGGCTTGTGACGAGAGTTAGGCAAGACAGGAGAGAGAGGCTTGGGAAGAGAGTCAGGGAGGACAGGAGAAAGATTCTTTGGAAGAGATTCAGGTCGGACAGGAGAGAGGGCCTTGGGATGAGAGTCAGGTCGGACAGGAGACAGGGCCTTGTGACGAGAGTCAGGCAGGACAGTTGAGGGATGCTTGGGACGAGAGTCAGGCAGGACAGGAGAGAGGTGCTTGGGACGAGAGTCAGGCAGTTCAAGAGAGAGAGGCTTGTGACGAAAGTCAAGCAGGACAGGAGAGAGAGGCTTGGGACGAGAGTCAGGCAGGACTGGAGAGAGAGGCTTGGAACGAGAGTCAGTCAGGACAGGACAAAGGGGCTGGGGCCGAGAGTGAGGCAGGACAAGAGAGAGAGGCTTAGGACGAGAGTCATGCAGGACTTGACAGAGGGACTTCGGACGAGAGTGAGGTAGGACAGGAGAGAGAGGCTTGTGACGAGAGTCAGGCAGGACAGGACAGAGGGGCTTGGGACGAGATTGAGGCAGGACAGGAGAGAGAGGCTTGGGAAGAGAGTCAGGTAGGACAGGAGACAGAGGCTTGGGACGAGAGTCAGGCAGGACAAGAGAGAGAGGCTTAGGACGAGAGTCAGGCATGGCAGGAGAGAGAGGCTTGGGACGAGAGCCAGGCAGGACAGGAGAGAGAGGCTTGGGACGAGAGTCAGGCAGGACAGGAGAGAGAGGCTTGGGACAGGAGTCAGGCAATTCAGGAGAGACAAGCTTGGGACGAGAGTCAAGTAGGACAGGAGAGAGAGACTTGGGACGAGAATCGGGCTGGACCGGAGAGGGAGCCTTAGGACGAGAGTCAGCCAGAACAGGACAGAGGCGCTTGGTACAAGAGTGTGGCATTACAGGAGAGAGAGGCTTGGGACGAGAGTCAGGCAGCACAGGAAAAAGGGGCATCGGACGAGATTGAGACAAGACAGGAGAGAGAGGCTTGGGAGGAGAGTCAGGTAGGACAGAAGACAGATGCTTTGGACGAGAGTCAGGTAGGACAGGAGAGAGAGGCTTAGGACGAGATTCAAGAAGGACAGGAGAGGCTTAGGACGAGGGTCAGGAAGGACAGGAGAGAGAGGCTTGGGACGAGAGTCAGGCAGGACAGGACAGAGAGGCTTTGGACGAGAGTCAGGCAGCACAGGAAAAAGGGGCATCGGACGAGATTGAGACAAGACAGGAGAGAGAAGCTTTTGAGGAGAGTCAGGTAGGACAGAAGACAGATGCTTTGGACGAGAGTCAGGTAAGACAGGAGAGAGAGGCTTAGGACAAGATTCAAGAAGGACAGGAGAGGCTTAGGACGAGGGTCAGGAAGGACAGGAGAGAGAGGCTTGGGACGAGAGTCAGGCAGGACAGGAGAGAGAGGCTTGGAACGAGAGCCAGGCAGGACAGGAGAGAGAGGCTTAGGACTAGAGTCAGGGTGAACAGGAGAGAGAGGCTTGGGAGAGAGTCAGGAATGACAGGTGAGAGGGGCTTGGGACGAGAGTCAGGCTGGACACTAGAGAGAGGCTTAGGACGAGAGTCATGCAGGACAGGACAGAGGGGCTTGGAACGAGAGTCAGGTAGGACAGAAGAGAGAGGCTTGGGACGAGAGTTAGGAATGACAGGACAGAGGGGCTTGGGACGAGAGTCAGGCAGGACAGGAGAGAGAGGCTTGGGACGAGAGTCAGGCAGGACAGGAGAGAGAGCCTTGGGGCGAGAGTCAGGCAGGACAGGAGAGAGGGGCTTGGGACGAGAGTCAGGCAGGACAGGAGAGAGAGGCTTGGGACGAGAGTCAGGCAGAACAGTAGGCTGAAGCTTAGACCTGAGTCAGGTAGGATAGACGAGAGGTGCTTGGGACGAGAGTCAGGGAGTTTAGAATAAAGAGGCTTGGGACGAGAGTCAAGCAAGACAGGAGAGAGAGGCTTGGAATGAGAGTCAGGTCGGACAGGAGTGAGGGCTTTGGGACGAGAGTCAGGCAAGACAGGAGAGAGAGGCTTAGGACGAGACTCAGGCTGGAGAGGAGAGAGAGGCTTGGGACGAGAATGAGGCTTTGAACGAGTCTTGCAACACCAGCGAGAAAGAGGCTTGGGACGAGAGTCAGGAAGGACAGGAGAGAGAGGCTTAGGACTAGAGTTAGGGTGAACAGGTGAGAGAGGCTTGGGACGAGAGTCAGACAGGACAGGCGAGAAGGGCTTGGGACGAGAGTCAGGCAGGACAGGAGAGAGAGGCTTTGGACGAGAGTCAGGCAGGACAGGAGAGAGATGCTTAGGACGAGAGTCAGGCAGTACAGGAAAGAGAGATTTGGGACGAGACTCAGGCTGGAGAGGAGAGAGAGACTTGGGACGAGAATGAGGCTTTGAACGAGAGTCTTGCAACACCAGAGAGAAAGAGGCTTGGGACGAGAGTCAGGCAGGACAGGAGAGAGATGCTTATGACTAGACTCAGGGTGAAGAGGTGAGAGAGGCTTGGGACGAGAGTCAGACAGGACAGGCGAGAAGGGCTTGGGACGAGAATCAGGCAGGACAGAAGAGAGAGGCTTTGGACGAGAGTCAGGCAGGACAGGAGAGAGAGGCTTAGGACGAGAGTCAGACAGGACAGGTGAGAGAGGGTTGGGAAGATAGTCAGCAGGACAGAAGAGGGATGCTTTGGAAGAGAGTCAGGTCGGACACGAGAGAGGGCCTTGGGATGAGTCAGGTCGGACAGGAGAGAGGGCCTTGGGACGAGAGTTAGGCTGGACAGGATGGAGAGGCTTGGGACATGAGTCAGGTCGGACAGGATAGAGGGCCTTGGGACGAGAGTCAGGCAGGACAGGAGAGAGGTCCTTGGAACGAGAGTCAGGCAGGACAAGAGAGAGAGCCTTGGGACGAGAGTCAGGCAGGACCGGAGAGAGAGGGGCCTGAGATGAGAGTCAGGCAGGACAGGAGAGATAGGCATAGGACGAGAGTCAGGCAGGACAGGACAGAGAGGCTTGGGACGAGACTGAGGCAGGACAGGAGAGAGAGGCTTTAGGACGAGAGCCAGGAAGGACAGGAGAGGGGTGCTTGGGACGAGAGTCAGGCAGGACAGGAGAGAGAGGATTGGGACGAGAGTCAGGCAGAACAGGTCAGAGGGGCTTTGGACGAGAGTCACGTCGGACAGGAGAGAGGGCCTTGTGACGAGAGTCAGGCAGGACATGAGAAAGAGGCTTGCGACGAGAGTCAGGCAGGACAGGAGAGAGAGAGGGTTGGGACGAGATTCAGGCAGGACAGGATAGGGGGGCTTGAGACTTGAGTGACGTCGAACAGGAGAGAGGGCCCTGGGACGAGAGAGTCAGGCAGGAGAGGAGAGAGGGGCTCGGGACGAGAGTCAGGTCGGACAGGAGAGAGGGCCTTGTTACGAGAGTCAGGCGGGGCGGGAGAGTGAGGCTTGGGATGAGGGTAAGGTCGGACAGGAGAGACACCCTTTTGACGAGAGTCAGGCGGGACGGGAGAGAGACGCTTGGGATGAAAGTCTGTTCAGACAGGAGAGAGGGCCTTGTAACGAGAGTCAGGCAGGACAGGAGAGGGGCTTGAGACGAGAGTTAGGCAGGACAGGAGAGAGAGGCTTAGGAGAGGAGTCAGGCAATTCAGGAGAGACAAGCTTGGGGCGAGAGTCAAGTAGGACAGGAGAGAGAGACTTGGGACGAGAATCGAGCTGGACCGGAGAGGGAGCCTTAGGACGAGAGTCAGCCAGAACAGGACAGAGGCGCTTGGTACAAGAGTGTGGCATTACAGGAGAGAGAGGCTTGGGACGAGAGTCAGGCAGCACAGGAAAAAGGGGCATCGGACGAGATTGAGACAAGACAGGAGAGAGAGGCTTGGGAGGAGAGTCAGGTAGGACAGAAGACAGATGCTTTGGACGAGAGTCAGGTAGGACAGGAGAGAGAGGCTTAGGACGAGATTCAAGAAGGACAGGAGAGGCTTAGGACGAGGGTCAGGAAGGACAGGAGAGAGAGGCTTGGGACGAGACTCAGGCTGGAGAGGAGAGAGAGGCTTGGGACGAGAGTCAGGCAGGACAGGAGAGAGAGGCTTGGGACGAGACTCAGGCTGGAGAGGAGAGAGAGGCTTGGGACGAGAGTCAGGCAGGACAGAAGACAGAGGCTTGGGACGAGAGTCAGGCAGAACAGGAGAGAGAGGCTTGGGACGAGAGTCAGGCAGGACAGGAGAGAGAGGCTTGGAACGAGAGTCAGGCAGGACAGGAGAGAGAGGCTTGGGACGAGAGTCAGGAAGGACAGGAGAGAGAGGCTTGGGACGAGAGTCAGGCAGGACAGGAGAGAGAGGCTTGGGACGAGAGTCAGGCAGGACAGGAGAGAGAGGCTTGGGACGAGAGTCAGGCAGGACAGGAGAGAGAGGCTTGGGACGAGAGTCAGGCTGGACAGGAGAGAGAGGCTTGGGACGAGAGTCAGGCAGGACAGGAGAGAGAGGCTTGGGACGAGAGTCAGGCTGGACAGGAGAGAGAGGCTTGGGACGAGAGTCAGGCTGGACAGGAGAGAGAGGCTTGGGACGAGAGTCAGGCAGGACAGGAGAGAGAGGCTTGGGACGAGAGTCAGGCTGGAGAGGAGAGAGAGGCTTGGGACGAGAGTCAGGCAGGACAGGAGAGAGGGCCTTGTGACGAGAGTCAGGCAGGACAGGAGAGAGAGGCTTGGGACGAGAGTCAGGCAGGACAGGAGAGAGAGGCTTGGGACGAGAGTCAGGCTGGACAGGAGAGAGAGGCTTGGGACGAGAGTCAGGCAGGACAGGAGAGAGAGGCTTGGGACGAGAGTCAGGCTGGACAGGAGAGAGAGGCTTGGGACGAGAGTCAGGCAGGACAGGAGAGAGAGGCTTGGGACGAGAGTCAGGCAGGACAGGAGAGAGAGGCTTGGGACGAGAGTCAGGCAGGACAGGAGAGAGAGGCTTGGGACGAGAGTCAGGCAGGACAGGAGAGAGAGGCTTGGGACGAGAGTCAGGCAGGACAGGAGAGAGACCCTTACAACGAGAGTTAGATAAGATAAGATAAGATGCTTTATTCGTCAAATTGTTATACAAAATGTAATACAAAATGAAATTCGTTTTGGCTTTAGAGCTCCTTAGTAGTTGTAAAAAAAAAAAAAAAGAAAAACATTAAAATATTAACAAGAAATATTGCATAGGTTATTTCATATAAAATGTTACTTTGCTATCGTGTACATGCGATATCAGCTTGTCACCGTCCCTATCATGAACCATCACCTACAGTTATCATGAAACTAAAAGCTAGAAGTTATAGTGATGATAGATGATTGAAAAGCAGAATGCTTTTAGGTACAAACGACTTTTTGTATCTATCAGTGTGCAGTTTGGGCAGAGCTAGCCTTCTACCAGATTTAAGATACGTGTAACAATTATGTAACGGATGCGTTACATCTTTCATCATTCTGTCTACTTGTTTCATTGTACCTTTTTGATACAGCTTATTCAGTGATGTGGTCTCTGCACCTAGTTTTCTTGCTTTTTAACAATCCTTCCCAGCTTCTTTATATCTTTGCACGTAAGTTTTCCATACCAGGCAGTGATTGAAAAATTTATAACTGATTCTAAAATTGATTTGTAAAATAGGCTAATGACCATTTTATCTACATGTAGGTTATGCAAGATACGTACAAAGTGTAATCTTTGGTTACATTTCCTTGACACCATATCTGTATTAACACTTCCCTTCAACTGGTCATCAGTCATAAAGCCCAAATACTTATACTGGTTTACTCTTTCTACGTTTTCTTCCTCAATTGTTAATAGGTCTGCTACGTGTATACTTTTAGTTCTGAAATCAAATATCATCTCTTTCGTTTTCTTTACATTAAGCTCCAAAAAATTTTGTTTACTCCAGTCAACGAATTTTTTAACTTGAGTTAAATAGCCTTCATAATTATTATTTACAATTTTTCCTAAGATAACTGTATCGTCAGCATATTTTATAATAGTACAATCATCAATTTCACTTCTACAATCATCTGTATACAAGGTGAAAAGAGCTGGGGACAATACACAACCTTGGGGGGCTCCTGTGTTGGTGACTATCACATTAGACTTAACATTATTTACATTGGTATATTAGGGTCTCTGGGTTAAAAAGCTAAAAATCCATATTAAGATATTTCTATTTACACCCAATTCTAGCATTTTATTGAGCAAAATATGAGGTTGCATTGTATTAAATGCTGAACTAAAATCAATGTATAGTGCTCTAATTTGTGATTTGGGCTTATCTAAATGCTTATTAATATCATTTAATAGTACAAGTGTTGCATCCTGTACACTCCTATTATTACGATAAGCAAATTGCATAGGGTCTTTTAAATTATTTGTTTTTTCACAGATATAGTTTTTCACAACGCTTTCTAAACATTTCATAATATTAGATGTTAGTACTACAGGTCTGAAGTCTTTGTGATCTTTTGGGTGATTAATTTTTGCAATAGGTTTCACTTCAGATTCTTTCCATTTATAAGGCACCACTCCCTGATCCAGCGAGTCCTGAAATAATGTGGTCAGTACAGGTGTCAATTGTTTTGCACAGCATTTAAGTACCCTAGCAGGTATCCCGTCTGACCCTGTAGCTTTACCTGCCCGAATATTCTGCAGGGACTTCTGTACGTCTTCTTGCCTAATTATAATTCTTTCATCATTGTTAGATTGAATTTCTGTCATTACCTCACTACACGCATCACTGAAATCATGTCTTTCAAATCTCGCAAAGAACGCGTTCATTTCATTTACATATGTGTTGATATTTTCCGGTTCTGGCACACTTTGTTTCTTCTTGTGCCCGCACAGGGTTTTAAGTCCTTTCCAAGCGTCTTTTACTCTGTTTGTTTTAAACAAGCCTTCAACTTTTTCTTTGTATATTCTTTTCGATTCAGTAATTTTTTTATCAATATTACTTTGCAATGTTTTTCTTTCAACATCACTTCCATTTCGCATGAGTCTGTGTTTTTCATTTAGCATAGATTTTAGTTCTTTTTTAATCCATGGTTTATTGTTTGGGTATATCTTTATTGTTTTGGTAGGTACGATCATATCAAAGCAAAAGTGAAGGTATTCATTGAAAATATCTAAGTTAGTGTTGATATCTGTCCTGTTTTCTATCAGGACAGACCAGTCTGTACAGTCAAAACACGCTTGTAATCGTTGTCTCTTGTTATCGTTCCATTCTCTAATTTCAATTTCTTTCGATTTGACTCTTTTCAGTAATTGTTTATATGTAGGTACACAGTATAGCATGTTATGGTCTCCATTTCCAATGTTTGCTCGTTTAAAAACTTTATATCCATCTTTAATATTACAATACATCTTATCCAGTGTCGCGTTACCTCTTGTGGGACACTTTACTGTTTATTCGTACGTACGGACTTTTCCTTGAAAATCACAATGATTAAAATCTCCTAAAATAATTATTGCACTGTTCGGGCTCTCATTTTCACAGTTTGTAAGACAATTTTCTAGTATATCAGCTGCTATAACTTCGTCCGCATCCGGGGGTATATATACAAGTACGAGGATTATCTTATTAAATTCACGTGGTAGATAAAAGGGTCGACAGGTGAACGCTAAATACTCGATGTTGTTGTCACAGTAGCTCTTCTTAACATTAATTTGTGAACACCATCTGTCATTCACGTAAGCGGCAACCCCACCCCCTCGGTCCTTATCAACACCTTTCCTGTCAGACCGTACCAACACAAACCCATCGATAGCCAGTGTGCTATCCGCATCCCGATCTTGCAACCAGGTTTCCGTGAGGGCGATTACTGCACTGTCTCTATATTCTTGAATAAACTTACAGTTGGTACATAACTCGTCCATTTTATTTCTAATTGAGCGTACGTTACCAAAGGTGATGGCTGGCAGCGGAGTCCTCATGCCACGTCTCCTAATTCTCACGCATTCGGTGTCTTTTCTCTGCTACATTTTCTGAGTATTCCTTCTCGTTGTAACTTGCCTGTAATTCTTGTAGTCTTCTTACATCATTGATGAACTTAACAGGTAGAGGTGGGTCCAGCGAGGGTCGCAGGCTGATTAGGGAAGCACTGTTATACTGGATGTTTACATTCGTGGCTGCAGTCACCTTCATAACACACAGAATTACACCACAAATCAAGTACATTTTCTGGTTCCATAGTGTTAGAGTTGCTCCAGAGGCATTCATGGTTACTGTAGAATGGTCCAGGAAGTGCAGGCTTATCAGAAAAAGGTTAAAAAGAGAGATAAAATTCGGGAGCTCTAGCGCCGGGGCAGCCGTCGAGCAGCGCCACCTATTATATATATATATATATATATATATATATATATCTTTTTAATCCTCTAACACTTGTAAAGTGTGTTATCTACCTTATCAAGAATACTAGTTGATATAGGAGTAACTCTTGTTAATAACTATAATTTGCTTATTTCTGTACTCAGTATTATTTCATAAATAACCATAACTTTTCATGGCTCGCAGGAGCTTGAGCCAGGTTGTGGCCGAGCAAAATGTAAGACTCACGCATGCTACCATTAATTTTTCATTAGGTATTTGTCATTATCATTTTACTGTGAGTTACATAGAGTTAGATGCATGTTGCCACGGGCTCACTGTTCCCACGGGCTACTGTTACTCAGGATGTTCAAAACTGTACATCTTGGGAGGAATTTAAAACGTTGTTTAAATTAAGTTGTGAGGAATCATTCTCAGATAATCTACTAACTGTCCTTTTACGTGCTCTTAACACTACATACACGGATGATATGTCAATCCCTGATCACTGGAGTACCACCTTACATGGAAGAATGAGGTTATTTAGGCAGGCTTACGAATCCTCACCCTGGATGTCGGCCATGATGAAACCTGAAACTCATGTGCAAACACTCGTGCGTTTATTACACATACTCTTCATTCTCAAGGACCTGACCTCCAGACGTAGCTCGGCGGTTACTTGATGAAGACATCGACCCATCATTGTGGGTCAGTAACGAAAGTATTGAGTTACACTAAAAAGAAAGGTGGATATCACAACACCAAGACACTGGGGAGGGTGTCGGCTTCCCAATGTATGAGGAAACATTCTAGTGATCAACACATTCATTCCTCTCACGGCCACTTAAAGCGATGCAGTGATGACAAGCACTCACATAAGGTGACGTGTTTCCGGTGTGGCCAACCAGGACATAAAGCGAATGTGTGTCCTTACACATGGGACTCATTCTCACGTGAGCCTCGACCAGAACAACAAACGCAGTCAACAACCCATGTCATCACAGCCTCGGTCGTCACAATTCTGCCGACCTAGTCATGATTTCCTCCAGTCAGACATCAGGCTGACCTTCACCCGCTCGCGCCCAACACCACCAAGCAGTTGTTCATATCATAGGAACGCTAGACACACTTCAGCGGAATGCCGAGCATTAGCTAGACAGACGTCACCTAACACAGGTTCATCATGTCATTATCAACAATGACAATCTCTCGCTCATGACAAGACTCCATCACATACGGAACTCTTAAGACGTTTCGTTCTTCGCCATTTTCTCACATTACAAGTTCCGATGTAGTGGATTCTTTCCAGGATAAGCCAATCACAATCTTTCTAGACAGCGGCGCGGAAGCAGATGTCATTCATTATGATTTTATTCAACCATTAATGGGGCGCACTCAACTTGTTCAATGCTCGGACTTTTACCCATCCCTTCAAAGTATCTCAAATGAAAATCTCGACGTAAGGGGCACTATTGAAATGAACATTCACATAGGCGACTCGGTCATTACCGTCACCCCTTACATTGTTCGTGGTGTAACGTTTCCTGCTAACTTGTTACTAGGACGCCACTCTATGTGTGGCACAACATAAGATCTGTCCTATTTATCATGTGGTTTGTGTTGATAATACGTTCCTGCCATTGTCAGAGAAGAGTTTTCACTCAGTCAGAGTCATTAATACATCTGCTCCCACGTCCTGCTTCACGGTAGACAATACGCATCCTTTTTACTTTTCTACTCATCATTGTCCTGGTAAACTGAGAACCAACATGACTCTGCATAGTGACACATTAACGAAGGTTCCTCTCTCACTTTCTCGAACATGGATGACTGATCATGGACTCAGACATAGTCAGGGTGATCTCGCACTAAGAGTAGTTGCTGAACCTTCATCACTAACTGTCACACGACTATCGATGGACGCCTCTATTCATGAGACCGCAGATGGAGAGGTCACCATATACATTGCCAATACGGGACCCACTCCTGTCCGTCTCTGTAGAGGGACCAAGCTTGTGGAATTCTCCGTTTTGAAGTCCGGAATTCAAGACGAGGAGTTGCATGAGTTTAACATCCGTCTAGTCTCACATTCCATTAACCCACCACCACCTACTCCTCCTACCCCTGACTCAGCAGTGCACGGCTTGAGTCAGCTCCCCACCATCACCCCTGACATGATATCCAAGGTAGGATTAACCAAACATGTTGACCAGTTAACAGACTTACTTAACCAGTATAGGTCTACTATTGCCTTATCAGGAGAACCACTCGGTAGAACTCATTTGGATGTTCACATTATTAACTTAGAGAAAAACACACAAGTCCCATTGACGTCCCAGCCTATCGATTGCCACACGCGCACAGAGACATAGCAAACAAACTTGTTCAGGACATGTTGAAAGATAAGGTCATAGAGGAATCACGATCACAATGGAATTCACCACTTCTGATCGTTCCGAAAAAGGACGGAACTTTTAGACCTATTCATAGATTTTAGAAAACTCAACAACAAGGTCACTTTGAAAGATGGTTTCCCATTACCAGTGGTATCAGAGCTTCTTCATAGCCTCGGTAACAATAAGGTATTTTCAACTTTGGATTTATTGAGCGGATTTTGGCAGATTCCCTTGTCAGAGGAAAGCCGTCCCCTGACTGTGTTCAGTACGCCAGATGGTCATTGGCAGTTCATATGCATCATGCACTTCGGTCTTCATTCCTCACCGGTGATCACCTTCTCAAGGTTAATGACTAACATTTGTCGTCACATGTTGGGCAAAGAAGTATTGGTTTATCTTGATGATATAATTGTCATGTCTCCAGATATTGCTTCTCATTTCAAAAGTCTTGAGAGAGTATTTCTACGACTTAAGGATACAAACCTAAAAGTCAAGTTATCCAGATGTTCCTTTCTACAAACAAGAATTAATTACTTAGGTCACACCGGTGATGAAAACGGTATTCAACCTAATGCACATAAAGTCAAAACAATTGTAGAATGGCCAGTCCCTTCCACAACAGATAAGGCCAAATCGCTTCCTTAGTTCAGCAGGATATCATCGAAGAATTATCGCTATTTTCGCGAAGATCACAAACCCACTCACTTCATTTCTGAAACAGGAAGTTACATTCCAGTGGTCTACAGCACAAGACAATGCGTTTAACTTACTCAAGCAACACTTGATCGAGGCGCCTATCCTTCGATTTCCAAACTTTGAGAAACCCTTCATTTTGCACACAGATGCTTGTAAACAGGGTCTTGGAGCTGTACTTATGCAGGAGTTGAATAAGGGTAGACTTTTTCCCATAGCCTATGCGAGCCATTCATGTTCAAAGACGGAATCGAAATACTCAGTAACTGAGTTAGAAGGCCTTGCAGTTATTTGGGCACTCAAACATTTTAAGGAATACATATATGGTTACCCTATTACAGTTTATACAGATCACTGGGCACTGTTAGGTATTTCTCAAAGACAAGAACCTACAGGAAAGTTTCAAAGATGATTTTTAAGTACACAAGCATTTGACCCAGATTTTCGTTTTGTTTCAGGCTCATCCAATGTAGCTGCAGACGCGCTCTCCCGCAGAATGGGTGCAGCCACTGTAGATAATAGCCTCGTATATTTTGATGTAGAGAGGTTGAGACAGCATCAACGAGATGACCCAGTCTGGGGTCCTATCATAGAATTCCTAGAGGGTATGAGATCTTCCTTGGATGCTAAAACAGTTGTCCCAGTCAGAGAATTGTATTTAGCACAGTGGGGGAGTCTTGTGCAGGGACGCGAAATTAAAGAACATATTTTGAGGTGCCAAACCTGTAACACTCATAAGAGAAGTCCCACTACCCCGCAGACTGTGTTGAAATATCCTTTACCTTCATACCCATTGGAAAGAGTTCATATGGAGATATTGAGATGTTTTCCTAGGTCCATGGCAGGCTACAGATACATTTTAGTAATTACTGATGCCTTCACGAGATATTGAGAATTAGTCCAGGTTCAAAATAAAGACGCAGCCACTGTCGCTATGGCGTTCAAAAAACATATCTTAGACAGACATAATGCGCCGAAGATTTTAGTCACAGATAATGGAGGGGAATTTAATAACTCATTATTAGAAGAACTCTGTAATTTGTACAACATAATTAAATGTAATATAATGGCACATCACCCAGCCTCGAATGGCCTGGCAGAAAGGTTGAACCGTAAGATCCTCCAGTGTCTTCCCACCAACATTAATTTTGATGATGATGAATGGGATGAATACCTGTCTGATGTCCAATGTTCATTAAGCTCAGTCATTTGGAGACACACCCTTCCACGCCTTACACGGTTTTGATAAAGTGTTGCCGTATGACATAATAGCGTCCCCTCCTTCATGTCCAGCGGTCCAGAAATCAGTTGTAGCAGAAAAATATCGCACGACTCAATTGATTCATCAAAGGATCAAGGAAAATCTCGGTGAAGCCACTACAACCTTCACGAACCAGGCTGATAAATCCGCGAAACCATCAAAGGTACGTAGCTCCCGGACTCTTGGTAATGGTGCAGGAATTTAACACTAGAAGTGATGTTCCTAAACTTGACACAAAATTTTCTGGTCCCTTTTGAGTCTTAGCTCATTTAAAGGGACATAAGTTTAGGGTTCGACATCTAAATACAGGTGACATTCGTGAAGAACATGAAGACCACTTGAAAGTTTTACAGTATTCTGAACATGATCATCCCGGTACCACAACAGACAACACTCCTCAAACCCCAAACATTGTCACCCAACCAACTTCTACCACTGTTCAGACTGTCCCCACACCAGAACCGACCACCCTCACAACATCACCACACAAGCATCAGTATTCATTAAGACCTCACCTTTAAGAAGTTCCTAAGTTTATCATTTCCAAGTTCTTCCTTTTCATGTCCTTATGGTGTCTTCCTGTATATGACACCATGGCAGTACCAGGCGCCCTTCTCACGCCTCCCCGCTGGGTCCGCCTCGTGAGGGACACAGTCTCAGTTAAGTTGGGCCTGGAGGGTCTGCCCTACACTTACGATAATTTAGTAAAACTAATGGAGGCCGTACCTCGTTTACGCTCTACCCTACTCAAATTTTACACCAGTGCGTCCATCAGAAACTCTAGTGTTGCTCCTCCTCCAACTTTGTTAAACCAGTGGACCTGGAAACTGAATAGTACCTGTGTGATTCTGTAAGACATAATGCAAGACATTGAATCTCCAGTAAATACTAATGCCAGGATGAACACGAAAAGCAAAGGAGAAGCAAGAGAGGTCTGCTTAATTTTGTAGGGTCCCTCCAATCATATTTGTTTGTTATTGCTACTCAGGAAGAACTGAATTCAGTTAGGAATCAGGTTAGATCCTTAGAATTTCAACAACTTCTTAACAACAGGTATATTAAGGCTAAAGCTAAGATCTTAAAACAACATTCTAAATATTTGAATGACATAATGTTAACTGTTAATAACTTGACACAACATGTAGCACTACTGTCAAAGTCTCTTAATCCCATATATGCTATAGTGACTATTTCCACATATGTTGATAGTTTATATACCCAGATCACTTATTATACATATTATTTCACTGGCTTATTGGAAGTTGTTAATAATTTGGTAAACCAAGTTGTCACGCCATCATTTTTTCCCTTCTCAGAACTCAAACGTATCATTCGGTTACACCCCAGCTCTCCCTCTGCATCATGTGGGCAGTTATTACTCCTTACTAACGTTTGATGTGATCCTCGAAGCGGTTAATATCCACCTACCATTCACTGACTCCAGTACTTACAGCCTTGTGAACGTAATACCATTCCCTTTTAATTATACAAAAGGGTCGCAAAAAACTATCGTCCTTGCTGATAACATGAACTTTCTATTACAAAATATTCATTCCTCATTGATTGCACATCTCTCCATGGATGATTTAGCATTGTGCCATAAACTATTGCTTGTCAACTTCATTTGCACCTCCTCCCATCGCCCCCCATACCTTGGTTTTCCATAATTTACAAACAAATTCATGAAAGTACCAACTACTTTTTGGGCATCAACCAAATGTTCTTCGTTCTTGTTCCTTTAAGGAAATTGTTGTTAATGAACCTTGGATTGAAAGTATGGACCAGTATCACGTACTGTTTTTCCCAGACCCACAAAATGTTCTTATTCATTACCCACCTAATCATCCCAAATCTTATCTATTTCTGGGACACATTCAGTTAGGACAACAATATATTCTTATCAGTTCCAGTTTCAAATTGTTCGGCACTCATGATCATTATTTGGGACAAACTGATAGAACTATCCCGAGTTTAGGACGAATTCCCCAAAACATCAACTTACCAATCAGCGATGAAGTAAAGATCTAAAATCTTCCATCTATGGTTCAGAACGATCTAGATTCTGCAATAGATGTTCTGGCTTTTGAGTCCACAGGGAAAATGAAACACGAAATGTTCCCAAGTGCACTTTCGTGTAATAATCACATCATCAAGGGAGACACAAGAGAGAAATATAACAGTTAGTTGATATACATCTAAGAGACGAAGCTCGGACGCCATTTGGTTGCATCTGTAAAGTTCCTTGTGGAAACTGTGATAAATTTTATGTTGGTCAGACTGGTAAGGATCTTTCTGTTAGACTTACGCAGCATAAATATAGTATAAGAACGGGACAAGAATCAAATGCCTTGTTTAATCATGTTAAAAACTATTATCATTGTATTGACTGGAGTAACGCTATCTCAGTTATTAACTCTAACTCTATTACCAAGAAAAATATCATTGAATCTTTTATCAAATACACAGAGAATTATAATCTTAATATTAGTGATGGTCTATACAAATTAGATAAGTTTATTGTTGATAAGTTTTGTAAAATGATAAGTTTATGAACGCTCGTTGTATGTTTTGGACAATCACATGTTTACAAATGGCGTCCTAGCTTCGTCTCTTCGATGTATATCAACTGACTGTTAAATTTCTCTATTCTGTCTCCCCTGATGATGTGATTATTACACGAAAGTGCACTTGGGAACATTTCATGTTTCATTTTCCCCGTGGGCTCATAGGAATATATATATATATATATATATATATATATATATATATATATATATATATATATATATATATATATATATATATTTTTTTTATTTTTTATTATACTTTGTCGCTGTCTCCCGCGTATGCGAGGTAGCGCAAGGAAACAGACGAAAGAAATGGCCCAACCCCCCCCCCCATACACATGTATATACATACGTCCACACACGCAAAGATACATACCTACACAGCTTTCCATGGTTTACCCCAGACGCTTCACATGCCTTGATTCAATCCACTGACAGCACGTCAACCCCGGTATACCACATCGCTCCAATTCACTCTATTCCTTGCCCTCCTTTCACCCTCCTGCATGTTCAGGCCCCGATCACACAAAATCTTTTTCACTCCATCTTTCCACCTCCAATTTGGTCTCCCTCTTCTCCTTGTTCCCTCCACCTCCGACACATATATCCTCTTGGTCAATCTTTCCTCACTCATCCTCTCCATGTGCCCAAACCACTTCAAAACACCCTCTTCTGCTCTCTCAACCACGCTCTTTTTATTTCCACACATCTCTCTTACCCTTACCTTACTCACTCGATCAAACCACCTCACACCACACATTGTCCTCAAACATCTCATTTCCAGCACATCCATCCTCCTGCGCACAACTCTATCCATAGCCCACGCCTCGCAACCATACAACATTGTTGGAACCACTATTCCTTCAAACATACCCATTTTTGCTTTCCGAGATAATGTTCTCGACTTCCACACATTTTTCAAGGCCCCCAGGATTATCGCCCCCTCCCCCACCCTATGATCCACTTCCGCTTCCATGGTTCCATCCGCTGCCAGATCCACTCCTAGATATCTAAAACACTTCACTTCCTCCAGTTTTTCTCCATTCAAACTCACCTCCCAATTGACTTGACCCTCAACCCTGCTGTACCTAATAACCTTGCTCTTATTCACATTTACTCTTAACTTTCTTCTTCCACACACTTTTCCAAACTCAGTCACCAGCTTCTGCAGTTTCTCACATGAATCAGCCACCAGCGCTGTATCATCAGCGAACAACAACTGACTCACTTCCCAAGCTCTCTCATCCTCAACAGACTTCATACTTGCCCCTCTTTCCAAAACTCTTGCATTTACCTCCCTAACAACCCCATCCATAAACAAATTAAACAACCATATATATATATATATATATATATATATATATATATATATATATATATATATATATATATATATATATATATATATATATATATATATATATGTATATATATATATATATATATATATATATATATATATATATATATATATATATATATATATATATATATATATATATATATATATATATATATATATGTATATATATATATATATATATATATATATATATATATATATATATATATATATATATATATATATATATATATATATATATATATATATATCCCTGGGGATAGGGGATTAAGAATACTTCCCACGTATTCCCTGCGTGTCGTAGAAGGCGACTATAAGGGGAGGGAGCGGGGGGCTGGAAATCCTCCCCTCTCGTTTTTTTTTTGTTTTTTTTTTTCAATTTTCCAAAAGAAGGAACAGAGAATTGGGCCAGGTGAGGGCATTCCCTCAAAGGCCCAGTCCTCTGTTCTTAATGCTACCTCGCTAATGCGGGAAATGGCGAATAGTTTGAAAGAAAAAAGAAAGATATATATATATATATATATATATATATATATATATATATATATATATATATATATATATATATATATATGGAAGCGGAAGTGGATCATAGGGTGGGGGAGGGGGCGAAAATTCTGGGAGCCTTGAAGAATGTGTGGAAGTCGAGAACATTATCTCGGAAAGCAAAAATGTGTATGTTTGAAGGAATAGTGGTTCCAACAATGTTGTATGGTTGCGAGGCGTGGGCTATGCCATGATAGAGTGGTGCGCAGGAGGATGGATGTGCTGGAAATGAGATGTTTGAGGACAATGTGTGGTGTGAGGTGGTTTGATCGAGTAAGTAATGTAAGGGTAAGAGAGATGTGTGGAAATAAAAAGAGCGTGGTTGAGAGAGCAGAAGAGGGTGTTTTGAAATGGTTTGGGAACATGGAGAGAATGAGTGAGGAAAGATTGACCAAGAGGATATATGTGTCGGAGGTGGAGGGAACGAGGAGAAGAGGGAGACCAAATTGGAGGTGGAAAGATTGAGTGAAAAAGATTTTGTGTGATCGGGGCCTGAACATGCAGGAGGGTGAAAGGAGGGCAAGGAATAGAGTGAATTGGAGCGATGTGGTATACCGGGGTTGACGTGCTGTCAGTGGATTGAATCAGGGCATATGAAGCGTCTGGGGTAAACCATGGAAAGCTGTGTAGGTATGTATATTTGCGTGTGTGGACGTATGTATATACATGTGTATGGGGGTGGGTTGGGCCACTTCTTTCGTCTGTTTCCTTGCGCTACCTCGCAAACGCGGGAGACAGCGACAAAGCAAAAAAAAAAGAAAAATAGATATATATATATATATATATATATATATATATATATATATATATATATATATTTTTTTTTTTTTTTTTGAAAAATAAATATATATATATATATATATATATATATATATATATATATATATATATATATATATATTTTTATTTTTTGCTTTGTCGCTGTCTCCCGCGTTTGCGAGGTAGCGCAAGGAAACAGACGAAAGAAATGGCCCAACCCACCCCCATACACATGTATATACATACGTCCACACACGCAAATATACATACCTACACAGCTTTCCATGGTTTACCCCAGACGCTTCACATGCCTTGATTCAATCCACTGACAGCACGTCAACCCCGGTATACCACATCGCTCCAATTCACTCTATTCCTTGCCCTCCTTTCACCCTCCTGCATGTTCAGGCCCCGATCACACAAAATCAATTTCACTCCATGTTTCCACCTCCAATTTGGTCTCCCTCTTCTCCTCGTTCCCTCCACCTCCGAGACATATATCCTCTTGGTCAATCTTTCCTCACTCATTCTCTCCATGTGCCCAAACCATTTCAAAACACCCTCTTCTGCTCTCTCAACCACGCTCTTTTTATTTCCACACATCTCTCCTACCCTTACGTTACTTACTCGATCAAACCACCTCACAACACACATTGTCCTCAAACATCTCATTTCCAGCACATCCATCCTCCTGCGCACAACTCTATCCATAGCCCACGCCTCGCAACCATACAACATTGTTGGAACCACTATATATATATATATATATATATATATATATATATATATATATATATATATATATATATATATATATATATATATCTATATATCTATATATCTATATATATATATATATATATATATATATATATATATATATATATATATATATATATATATATATATATATATATATATATATGTATGTATGTATGACTCATGGTGAGGTGCCTGAGGATTGGCGGAATGCGTGCATAGTGCCATTGTACAAAGGCAAAGGGGATAAGAGTGAGTGCTCAAATTACAGAGGTATAAGTTTGTTGAGTATTCCTGGTAAATTATATGGGAGGGTATTGATTGAGAGGGTGAAGGCATGTACAGAGCATCAGATTGGGGAAGAGCAGTGCGGTTTCAGAAGTGGTAGAGGATGTGTGGATCAGGTGTTTGCTTTGAAGAATGTATGTGAGAAATACTTAGAAAAGCAAATGGATTTGTATGTAGCATTTATGGATCTGGAGAAGGCATATCATAGAGTTGATAGAGATGCTCTGTGGAAGGTATTAAGAATATATGGTGTGGGAGGCAAGTTGTTAGAAGCAGTGAAAAGTTTTTATCGAGGATGTAAGGCATGTGTACGTGTAGGAGGAGAGGAAAGTGATTGGTTCTCAGTGAATGTAGGTTTGCGGCAGGGGTGTGTGATGTCTCCATGGTTGTTTAATTTGTTTATGGATGGGGTTGTTAGGGAGGTAAATGCAAGAGTCCTGGAAAGAGGGGCAAGTATGAAGTCTGTTGGGGATGAGAGAGCTTGGGAAGTGAGTCAGTTGTTGTTCGCTGATGATACAGCGCTGGTGGCTGATTCATGTGAGAAACTGCAGAAGCTGGTGACTGAGTTTGGTAAAGTGTGTGGAAGAAGGAAGTTAAGAGTAAATGTGAATAAGAGCAAGGTTATTAGGTACAGTAGGGTTGAGGGTCAAGTCAATTGGGAGGTGAGTTTGAATGGAGAAAAACTGGAGGAAGTGAAGTGTTTTAGATATCTGGGAGTGGATCTGTCAGCGGATGGAACCATGGAAGCGGAAGTGGATCATAGGGTGGGGGAGGGGGCGAAAATTTTGGGAGCCTTGAAAAATGTGTGGAAGTCGAGAACATTATCTCGGAAAGCAAAAACGGGTATGTTTGAAGGAATAGTGGTTCCAACAATGTTGTATGGTTGCGAGGCGTGGGCTATGGATAGAGTTGTGCGCAGGAGGATGGACGTGCTGGAAATGAGATGTTTGAGGAAAATGTGTGGTGTGAGGTGGTTTGATCGAGTAAGTAACGTAAGGGTAAGAGAGATGTGTGGAAATAAAAAGAGCGTGGTTGAGAGAGGAGAAGAGGGTGTTTTGAAATGGTTTGGGCACATGGAGAGAATGAGTGAGGAAAGATTGACCAAGAGGATATATGTGTCGGAGGTGGATGGAACGAGGAAAAGAGGGAGACCAAATTGGAGGTGGAAAGATGGAGTGAAAAAGATTTTGTGTAATCGGGGCCTGAACATGCAGGAGGGTGAAAGGAGGGCAAAGAATAAAGTGAATTGGAGCGATGTGGTATACAGGGGTTGACGTGCTGTCAGTGGATTGAATCAAGGCATGTGAAGCGTCTGGGGTAAACCATGGAAAGCTGTGTAGGTATGTATATTTGCGTGTGTGGACGTGTGTATGTACATGTGTATGGGGGGGGGGGGGGGTTGGGCCATTTCTTTCGTCTGTTTCCTTGCGCTACCTCGCTAACGCGGGAGACAGCGACAAAGTATAAAAAAAAAAAAAAAGATATATATATATATATATATATATATATATATATATATATATATATATATATATATATATATATATATATATATATTATATATATATATAGGGTAGTGAGTGTTGGGATGAAGAAGTAAGATTATTAGTGAAAGAGAAGAGACAGGCATTTGGACGATTTTTGCAGGGAAATAATGCAAATGAGTGGGAGATGTATAAAAGAAAGAGGCAGGAGGTCAAGAGAAAGACGCAAGAGGTGAAAAAGAGGGCAAATGATAGTTGGGGTGAGAGAGTATCATTAAATTTTAGGGAGAATAAAAAGATGTTTTGGAAGGAGGTAAATAAAGTGCGTAAGACAAGGGAGCAAATGGGAACTTCACTGAGGGGGGCTAATGGGGAGGTGATAACAAGTAGTGGTGATGTGAGAAGGAGATGGAGTGAGTATTTTGAAGGTTTGTTGAATGTCTTTGATGATAGAGTGGCAGATATAGGGTGTTTTGGTCGAGGTGGTGTGCAAAGTGAGAGGGTTAGGGAAAATGATTTGGTAGAAAGAGAAGAGGTAGTAAAAGCTTTGCGGAAGATGAAAGCCGGCAAGGCAGCAGGTTTGGATGGTATTGCAGTGGAATTTATTAAAAAAGGGGGTGACTGTATTGTCTACTGGTTGGTAAGGTTATTTACTGTATGTATGATTCATGGTAAGGTGCCTGAGGATTAGCGGAATGCTTGCATAGTGACATTGTACAAAGGCAAAGGGGATAAGAGTGAGTGCTCAAATTACAGAGGTATAAGTTTGTTTGGTATTCCTGGGAAATTATATGGGAGGGTATTGATTGAGAGGGTGAAGGCATGTACAGAGCATCAGATTGGGGAAGAGCAGTGTGGTTTAAGAAGTGGTAGAGGATGTGTGGATCAGGTGTTTGCTTTGAAGAATGTATGTGAGAAATACTTAGAAAAGCAAATGGATTTGTATGTAGCATTTATGGATCTGGAGAAGGCATATGATACAGTTGATAGAGATGATCTGTGGAAGGTATTAAGGATATATGGTGTGGGAGGCAAGTTGTTAGAAGCAGTGAAAAGTTTTTATCGAGGATATAAGGCATGTGTACGTGTAGGAAGAGAGGAAAGTGATTGGTTCTCAGTGAATGTAGGTTTTCGGCAGGGGTGTGTGATGTCTCCATGGTTGTTTAATTTGTTTATGGATGGGGCTGTTAGGGAGGTAAATGCAAGAGTTTTGGAAAGAGGGGCAAGTATGCAGTCTGTTATAGATGAGAGAGCTTGGGAAGTGATTCAGTTGTTGTTCGCTGATGATACAGCGCTGGTGGCTGATTCATGTGAGAAACTGCAGAAGCTGGTGACTGAGTTTCGTAAAGTGTGTGAAAGAAGACACTTAAGAGTAAATATGAATAAGAGCAAGGTAATTAGGTACAGTAGGGTTGAGGGTCAATTCAATTGGGAGGTTAGTTTGAATGGAGAAAAACTGGAGGAAGTAAAGTGCTTTAGATATCTGGGAGTGGATCTGGCAGCGGATGGAACCATGGAAGCGGAAGTGAATCATAGCGTGGTGGAGGGGGTGAAAATTTTGGGAGCCTTGAAGAATGTTTGGAAGTCGAGAACATTATCTCGGAAAGCAAAGGTGGGTATGTTTGAAGGAATAGTGGTTCCAACAATGTTGCATGGTTGCGAGGCGTGGGCTATGGATAGAGTTGTGCGCAGGAGGGTGGATGTGTTGGAAATGAGATGTTTGAGGACAATATTTTGTATGAGGTGGTTTGATTGATTAAGTAATGTAAGGGTAAGAGAGATGTGTGGAAATAAAAAGAGTGTGATTGAGAGAGCAGAAGATCGTGTTTTGAAATGGTTTGGCCACATGGACAAAATGAGTGAGGAAAGATTGACCAAGAGGATATATGTGTCGGAGGTGGAGGGAACGAGAAGTGGGAGATCAAATTGGAGTTGGAAAGATAGAGTGAAAAAGATTTTGAGTGATCGCGGCCTGAACATGCAGGAGGGTGAAAGGCGTGCAAGGAATAGAGTGAATTGGAACGATGTGGTATACCAGGTTCGACGTGCTGTCAATGGATTGAACCGGGGCATGTGAAGCGTCTGGGGTAAACCATGGAAAGTTGTGTGGGTCCTGGCTGTAGAAAGGGAGCTGTGGTTTCGGTGCATTATTACATGACAGCTAGAGACTGAGTGTGAACGAATGGGGCCTTTGTTGTCTTTTCCTAGCGCTACCTCATCGGGGCATGTGAAGCGTCTGGGGTAAACCGTGGAAAGCTGTGTAGGTATGTATATTTGCGTGTGTGGACGTATGTATATACATGTGTATGGGGGTGGGTTGGGCCATTTCTTTCGTCTGTTTCCTTGCGCTACCTCGCAAACGCGGGAGACAGCGACAAAGCAAAAAAAAAAAAAAAAAAAAAAAAAATATATATATATATATATATATATATATATATATATATATATATATATATATATATATATGTATGTATATATATATATATATATATATATATATATATATATATATATATATATATATATATATATATATATATATATATATATATATATATATATATATATATATATATATATATATATATATATATATATATATATATATATATATATATATATATATATATATATATATATATATATATATATATATATATATATATATATATATATATATATATATATATGTTTGTGTGTTTGTGTGTGTGTGTGTGTGCAGATAACAATAAAATGTAAGGAGTGGGTTATACGTACATAAGGTACTTATTAAAGAAAGATAGAATACTGAATAGTGGTGAAAACCTTTGTATTTATTCCGTTGAGAAAGTAGTAAATTGAATTACATCTGGAGGGCAATAAGTTTTCAAGTAATAATGAAATTTGTTCTTCATCAAAATCAAACAGAAAATAAAAAAAAAACATAAAAGCCTAATACGTTTGTGTTGCTTATCCAGGCCCATTTTTACTTAGTAATGTTGGGACGGCTCCACCCACTTTAATCACTTGAATACATAGAATATATTATCGTCGATGTTAAAGAGTTTTCCCTTTTGATATTATCCTTAATATGAAGGTTAAGGAAAGTGAGATAGAGCTTAACGTTAAAGTTAGGATAGCTAAGGCATCCTTGATCATATAATCGCTAGTCATATGTTAATATAGGTTAGGTTAGGTTCAGTATCCTTCATCAGGTCACCATTACCAAGGTGTTGTTATGTTGGGTCAGGCAACTTTAAACCAACTTTCAGTATTATTTACTCATAATGCTCTAAGTTCTAATAACCCAGAATTTTTAGAGTAGATAGGGTACAAACTGATGGCAGCCATTTCTAACATTCTTGCATAACCTGACCTCTCGCCTTCCCAAAACATAGCCATCCCAGCTTGAATATTGAACTGCTTTGGTCGTCAACTAATTTGAAAATGAAGACATTGAATGGAGAAATTGCTCATTTAATCTCCAAAGATGATTATTGGTCTGAGAAACAAATTCAGAGAGCAGATTAAGCGACTTAAAACAATTCAGCTTTAGGGAAAAGAAGTTTAAGAGATCATATACAGGTATATGAAGTTATTGTAATGGCATCCCTTTTAGCTTGATATTTTTACTTACTGTAACTAGTTCCAACAATTAAAATGATATTCAACATTGTGATTTAAGTGACTGACTTTAGGATGCATTTGGATCTGTCAAAAACTGTATTTAGCAAATACTTCAACTTTCAACTGACCCATTCTATATTTTTTTTTCATTTCATCTCAGTTTTATCACCTTTCTGTTACTGTTTAATATCAACAGTAGCCCGTCTACGTAGTTGGGGCTCTGAAGCAAAGGAATATTTCTCTAGTCTAGGTTAGGGTAGCATCTAAACCAAACCTAAATGACCTTACCTTAGAAATATGTTCAGACAGTACCTTCTGAAAATATTTCTTAAGGTAAGGTCGTGGGGATTAGTTTAGGTGCTAACTAAACCTTGGCTAGAAAAAGTTTGCTTTAAAGCCACAACTAGTTGAAAGGCCTACTTTAAGTGGTGATATTGAAATTCATTTGCCCCAGTGTGCCCATCTGTCCGTTTGTTTTATGTCCATCTAAAGATGCATACGTTCAATTTTTGATGTAGATTGATTTCCTATCTTAGTTTCGTCTACGGAATTCTACATCTTCAGTTCAGCGCACCATTGTGGTAATGAAGGGAAAGTCACCACATTCATAAGCCGAGTGCACGTAGCTTATCCCACCTCGTTAGAGAGAAAACTTACCTGTATTTGAATTAATGAACGGGCAAAGAGAAGACAAAATTTTGCTACACATTTATTATACAACTATATAATTTATATTATATACATTACCACATTTCCTGCACTTTCCATCACAAATTTGCTGAGGTCATAACCTTGTAGTTACCATTACCTTACAACCTTAAGGATGGTGGTCTACAACACCTCTAGATCGATGGAGAAACGAAAAGTTTCGTTTTATTATTAAGACCACAGAAATACGGTAATTCCACTTCACTACCACTAACTACTAGTTATTTTACTTGTTGATTTTCACGGCTAAGATTTTCATCCTCTGAGCGAAGCCATACAATAATCGTCCTTATCTACTCTGAGCATTGGATAGCCTCCTGATGATCAAGATTGCTGTTTTGGTTTTCCGTTTCCCTTGTTACTGCTGCGCCTCACTGCAGACCTTACAAAATTGAGACAACCGCTTTCGCGTCAGTTTTGACACCAAGTGAATTTATACGACAATTACGTTCAAGATGCTTGGTTTTTCGTTCATGGATTGAACAGAAGCAACCAACGATGGTTGCTACTGCCCAATCCATGAAGTCCCCCCCACCACGGAAAGGTAACCAAGCTTCGGGGGGGATGGGTGTTTACCCTGACGCCAACGGAGAAACTCAGTACAATATCTTTATTATAACTTTCCTTAATCTTGAAAAATGAATTTTTACTATTTTTCTTCTTTGTTTTTCAACGTCCCTACGTAGATATCATGTGTCATCCACTACTGGGAGAAAGCCAGACTTCCGCCAGATTAACGTAATCCTTGGCGAGGCGAAACTAAAGTTGTGTTGGTGTTGGTTCCTCAGTGAAGAAAGAACTCAGGTTCCTCACCAACTGAATCTTTTGGCACGGGGAGCGTGTGTCATCTCGACACGCCTTTTAACGCCCGTACATGGTGCGGAGTGCAGTCGGTCTGTAACGTAGGACATGTCATGTGTTATTGGTCCCAGTCGGTCTAGAACGCTGGGCCTGACATGTGTTGGGGGACCAAGTCGGTCTTGAATTGTGGGCCTGACGTGTGTTGGGGGACCAAGTCGGTCTTGAATGATGGGCCTGACAGGTCTTGAGACCTGCCATGTCTCCTTGAAGGTGGGCCTGACAAGTGGGGTGGGCTGCATTTCCTCATGGATGGTGGGTCTGGTAGGGAGTGTGGGCTGCAGTGCCACTTGAGTGGGCGAGGTCACTTGGTCAGCATCAGTGGGACGGTGAGGTTTCACTTTTGCACAGCGACCGTTGACGGAAAGTGGTGTCACGTCGGCAAGAAGTGCCTTCTTGTAGGAGGCATAGCAGGAGTACTGGATGACGGCAATCCCGCGGTGGTTCTCGTAGGTCGTGTAGGACTGCATGTCGAAGCGAACGATGTCGCCGAACTGCTTGAAGAATTCCCAGACGTTCGTCCTTGAGATTTTGTATGGAACGTTGACGACCCTGATGGTATACCGCTGCAGGACGGTTTGGAGAACCCCTTGCAACTGCTCGTTGGTGGGCACGATGACATGTATGTCGTCATCATCGCAGCCCAACTCATCATCTATATGTGGGAGTCGGGTCTCGTGTGGTGGACGGTCCAGCAAATCATCCTCATCGTGGAAAGGCAGGTAGGCCTGGTCAAGGAGGGCGACCCAGAGCACCTGCTGCTGCTCGACCACCTCCACAACTGAGCTTTTTGCAAAAACTTCCATGTTGAAGATACTATGATTACGTTGTGCACTTTACGAAGTAACCTCGGTTATCCTTGTATGTCCACAAATATAGTGAGTCTAAATTGATATGGAAAAATATAGTAAGGTACCCCCATGCTCTAATATCCCACATAGAAATAAAAGCATAGTCGACTTCATACAAACAAAAGCATGTCGACTTCGGCGATTTTCAATGTAGAGACCATCTAAAATATTGTAGGTGGGTTAATGGTTGTTACATGGTGACCAGGGGTACAGGTGGATGGGACAGACTGGATATAGTGAAGATCGATAGGTGGGACAGACAGGGTATGGTGAACATCCATAGATGGGACAGACTGGGTACAGTGAAGATTGATAGATGGGACAGACAGGGTATAGTGAATATCCATAGATGGGAGAGACAGGGTGTAATGAAGATGCATATATGGGACTGACAGGGTACAGTGAAGATTCGTAGATGGGACAGACAGGGTATAGTGAAGATCCATAGATGGGACAGACAGGGTATAGTGAAGATTGATAGATGGGACAGGCTGGGTATAGTGAAGATCCATAGATGGGACAGATGGTATAGTGAAGATGTGCCGATGGGACACACATTATAATGAATTGATTGATGGGACAGACAGTGTATAGTGTAGATCCATAGATGGGACAGGGTGGGTGATGGGTACAGTGAAGATCCATAAATGGAACAGAGGTTATAGTGAAGATGTGTAGACGGGACACACATTATAATGAATTGATTGATGGGACAGACAGGGTATAGTGAAGATTGATAGATGGGGCAGGCTGGGTATAGTGAAGATCCATAGATGGGACAGAGGGCATAGTGAAGATGTGTAGATGGGACACACATTATAATGAATTGAGTGATGGGACAGACAGGGTATAGTGAAGATCGATAGACGGGACAGACAGGGTATAGAGAAGATCCATAGATGGGACAGGCTGGGTATAGTGAAGATCGATAGATAGGATAGACAAGGTATCGTGAAGATCGATAGATGGGACAGACAGGGTATAGTGAAGATCGATAGATGGGGACAGACAGTGTATAATGAAAATAAATAGATGGAACAGATTGGTTATAGTGATCGATAGATGGGACAGACTGGTTATATTGGTGATCGATAGATGGAAATGTTGGCACAAACAAACAATGGCCAGGTGGTCCTGAGTAGTAGTTCTCTGTTACTTGTAGGCCAGAACTTAATGATGGTGAGAGATAATGGTGTCTCTCTCTGTAGTGAACATGACGGTGAGAGATAATGGTGTCTCCCTCTGTAGTGAACATGACGGTGAGAGATAATGGTGTCTCTCTCTGCAGTGAACATGATGGTGAGAGATAATGGTGTCTTCCTCTGTAGTGAACATGATGGTGAGAGATAATGGTGTCTCTCTCTGCAGTGAACATGATGGTGAGAGATAATGGTGTCTCCCTCTGTAGTGAACATGACGGTGAGAGATAATGGTGTCTCTCTCTGCAGTGAACATGATGGTGAGAGATAATGGTGTCTTCCTCTGTAGTGAACATGATGGTGAGAGATAATGGTGTCTCTCTCTGTAGTGAACATGATGGTGAGAGATAATGGTGTCTTCCTCTGTAGTGAACATGATGGTGAGAGATAATGGTGTCTCTCTCTGCAGTGAACATGATGGTGAGAGATAATGGTGTCTTCCTCTGTAGTGAACATGATGGTGAGAGATAATGGTGTCTCTCTCTGCAGTGAACATGATGGTGAGAGATAATGGTGTCTTCCTCTGTAGTGAACATGACGGTGAGAGATAATGGTGTCTCTCTCTGTAGTGAACATGATGGTGAGAGATAATGGTGTCTCTCTCTGCAGTGAACATGATGGTGAGAGATAATGGTGTCTTCCTCTGTAGTGAACATGATGGTGAGAGATAATGGTGTCTCTCTCTGCAGTGAACATGATGGTGAGAGATAATGGTGTCTTCCTCTGTAGTGAACATGATGGTGAGAGATAATGGTGTCTCTCTCTGCAGTGAACATGATGGTGAGAGATAATGGTGTCTCCCTCTGTAGTGAACATGACGGTGAGAGATAATGGTGTCTCTCTCTGCAGTGAACATGATGGTGAGAGATAATGGTGTCTTCCTCTGTAGTGAACATGATGGTGAGAGATAATGGTGTCTCTCTCTGTAGTGAACATGATGGTGAGAGATAATGGTGTCTTCCTCTGTAGTGAACATGATGGTGAGAGATAATGGTGTCTCTCTCTGCAGTGAACATGATGGTGAGAGATAATGGTGTCTTCCTCTGTAGTGAACATGATGGTGAGAGATAATGGTGTCTCTCTCTGTAGTGAACATGATGGTGAGAGATAATGGTGTCTCTCTCTGCAGTGAACATGATGGTGAGAGATAATGGTGTCTTCCTCTGTAGTGAACATGATGGTGAGAGATAATGGTGTCTCTCTCTGCAGTGAACATGATGGTGAGAGATAATGGTGTCTTCCTCTGTAGTGAACATGATGGTGAGAGATAATGGTGTCTCTCTCTGCAGTGAACATGATGGTGAGAGATAATGGTGTCTCCCTCTGTAGTGAACATGACGGTGAGAGATAATGGTGTCTCTCTCTGCAGTGAACATGATGGTGAGAGATAATGGTGTCTTCCTCTGTAGTGAACATGATGGTGAGAGATAATGGTGTCTCTCTCTGTAGTGAACATGATGGTGAGAGATAATGGTGTCTTCCTCTGTAGTGAACATGATGGTGAGAGATAATGGTGTCTCTCTCTGCAGTGAACATGATGGTGAGAGATAATGGTGTCTTCCTCTGTAGTGAACATGATGGTGAGAGATAATGGTGTCTCTCTCTGCAGTGAACATGATGGTGAGAGATAATGGTGTCTCCCTCTGTAGTGAACATGACGGTGAGAGATAATGGTGTCTCTCTCTGCAGTGAACATGATGGTGAGAGATAATGGTGTCTTCCTCTGTAGTGAACATGATGGTGAGAGATAATGGTGTCTCTCTCTGTAGTGAACATGATGGTGAGAGATAATGGTGTCTCTCTCTGCAGCATGACGGTGAGAGATAATGGTGTCTCTCTCTGCAGTGAACATGACGGTAAGAGATAATGATGTCTGTGATTCGGTACGTAGAACTCACATGAGATTAATCAGATATATGATTATGAGCAGAAAAAGATGTTATCTATGTGTGATATGCAAGAGGAGGAAAACTACTCCCACACATCACATTTTACACACATTTCCACAGGACAAAGAAAGGTAAGGGGTATTGCTGTGATGGAATAGGTAAGACATTAATAAATATAAACGTAGGATGGGATAAATCTAAGACAAGTAGATAACAAACAACCACATTTTTCTACAAACTCAACAAAGACAAAGGCGAATTTTTTAGATATCAAGAAGTACATACCATATTTCCCCAATACCTACAGTTTTGTAATTAAAGACAAAAATATTCTTGAGCTTACTTATTGACGAGTCACTTATGCTAGTTAACTTTGTTTTCACGCTCATTATTGTTAGAGTATTTCCCATCATCTCTTATCTGCATAATCACTTCATCAGGATCATCAGGCTTACGTGGACCAATTACAGGATATGTATGTAAATATGTTGCTTTAATGTTAAAGAATGAAATATGTCCTGGTTGATATGGCATGATTGTTGATGAAATCGTCCAGTTGATTTGGTCCCTAACATTGTGTTTAATGTTACCTATATATGTTATTGCTCATAGTTGTCTCAAGTCGTCTGTACAATAATTCATCCTTGGGAAAAACATAAAAACAACAAGTTTTAGATTATTTTCTTTTTTTAAACTGAAAACTCACTGTAAAGTTTTCGTCAACAAACAGACAGCTAGACAGCACAAGGGTAATTAGTACCACCAGCTGTTGACAACGTGAACAATTAAAGCAGCCATTGCTCACGCGAGATTACTCCTGCTTTCCTGTTTTTCTTATATAGTCTTTGTATCACTACACACACACACACACACACACACACACACACACACACACACACACACACACCATTATATTTCCACTACAAGCTACATTACACTCTCCACTAGAGGCAATTCTGCCTAGTGTACACCCTCTACCGTAACCTGCCATCTTCACTATGTTGGTGTTTCATCTTCATTACACTAGTTCTTCAACTTCACTATGTTAATGTATCATCTAGGATATCAAATCAATGAGGAAACGAGAGTCGACTATATTTTTGTGTGGTTTCACTATATTGTTGCAAGTGCTGGTCTCTGAAAGTTTACTTCGTCAAGTAAATCACTCATCTCACCAGATCGCAGAAATGACTCACGTCCGCGCTGCCCATCGGTACCCTGGCAAGGAATCCTTCCTTGAATTTTTCGAGGCTCACATCCAGCAAACCGGGGCTGTTAAAGATTGTATAAGCCGAACTGAGCTATATTTGCGATACTGTGAATTCTGCGAAGGGTTCGGGTACGAGAAAGCTGCCGTCCTGAACGTCGGGAGAACACTGGGACGGTGGGGCATCAAGGCAGATCGCAGACTTGGAGGACGCAACGGCCGCCACCAGGAGTACGCCTACACCAGAATTGCCTGGTTGTCCAGCAGTGAGGGGCTGGCCCAGGGAGGAAAGCGGTGCCTTCCAGAATGCCAAAGGCCTTCCAGGAAGAGATCACGTCTGGATATCGAACCCGTGCACGAGAGAGTAGTGGTGAAGATCCAGACTCGGCATCAAGATGATGATGACCTGTGCGAAGGCGGACCCAGCGAGGAAACTGGTGTAGTTGACACAGGAGCAGCCGCCATCCCCATCAATGTTTCTTTGGCTCCCACCAAACAACGGGGCAAAGTGATGCCTACCACTGAATTGGTGACCTTGATCCCCTACTTCTATGGGGATGAATCAGGCTTGGTGGATCCCGACGTACTCGTACTTGTCGTCGATGAAGACCCTGATGTGTCCGTCGCTGCGACTGGAGGATCAGCAGCACCTGCAGCAGCAGCCGACCCTAAAGCTGAAGCGGCCGTGTTGAAGATTAAAGTCCACACCACCAACATTCATCCCTGAAATTCCTTGAACCTTAAGTTCCCGTCGCTGAGGTTGGAGAAGCTGCTCCTCCTCCAGCAGTCGACCCTGTTATACCCGGTCCTCAGAAGACACTTCCTATGGCAAAAGTTCTCATTCAGTTGCAAATTATTGACAAACTATTGTACGAATGAAGCGGTTATCATAAAGGATCAAATCGTTAGGAAAAGTTCCTAACATTTATGAGTCCCATCCATAGGGATGAAAAAAAAAAATAAGAAAAATACATCCATTCTGTTAGGTGCCATAAACATGGCACAAATGGACCCTAAGTCGAACTGCTGACCTCCTAGTGGTAGGGTCCGGGCAACTTTGAGGGAACATTAACCTTCAAAGGCTAACAGCAGTCGCACAAAAACAATAAAGATTAATCATTATTAGTCATTTACAATAATCATAGACGATGGTTATAGCCTCGCCTATCTATCATCTCATTCGCTGTGAACGAAATCAGGATCGACTCTGATTGCACCTACATCTATCAGTTTTCCTATTTATTCAACCATCTATCTATCTGTCTATCGTCCTTGTTTGAAGATTTTCTGTATCATGTAAATCTCAGGCATTGAAATGTCCTGAGATTAATGTCGAAGTGAATGAATGAATTCCAGTTTGGACTGAAATACTTAGCCCCGTTTTTGCACTTTCCTTCACCATTTGTCCAACATTCATTCCCCTTAAGAATCTACGAACTAACTTCAGAGTTGCATTACAAACATATGAAACATGTCACCAACTCACTGTTTTGTTCACATTTCTAATTATATTACATCTGTCAGTTTCTAACTGCGATCATCGGATGATTATCTTTATATATTTGCTGCTGTTCAAGTTCCTTCACGAGAATAATAAACCAGACCTTGTTTTCATCATGTAACATGCAGTTCAAGAAGAAAGTCTATAGATGAGAAAAATCCAATGGCATAAATTCAATTAATTAGATTACACGCAGAATATTCGCCCTTCTTGCCCAACACCATTTCAGAAGTAATGGTTGCTCCAACATCGGCAGTTGAGACAAAGAAAGAAAAACAAAAATATGTTCAGTAAAACTATATTAGTACAAAGACAATGTATCGTATGTACCGATATGAAAGATGATATATAGTCTTTTTTTTTTTTTTTCCAAAAGAAGGAACAGAGAAGGGGGCCAGGTGAGGGTATTCCCTCAAAGGCCCAGTCCTCTGTTCTTAACGCTACCTCGCTATCGCGGGAAATGGCGAATAGTATGAAAAAAAAAAAAAAAAAAAAAAAATATATATATATATATATATATATATATATATATATATATATATATATATATATATATATATATATTATATATATATATATATATATATATATATATATATATATATATATATATATATATATATATATATATATATATATATATATATATATATATATATATATATATATATATATATATATATATATATATATATATATATATATATATATATATATATATATATATATATACAGCTCAGATTGGGGTATATAAATGTGTGTTGATGTAACCAGGGTGAAAAAAAAGGAGAGATAGGTAGTATGTTTGAGGAAAGGAACCGGTTTATGTAAATCCATTCCGCTTTAGGGAAAAGAAGTTTAAGAGATCCTATACAGGTATATAAAGTTATTGTATTGGCATCCCTTTAAGCTTGATATTTTTACTTCCTGTAACTAGTTCCAACAATTAAAATAATATTCAGCATTGTGATTTAAGTGACTGAATTTAGGATGCATTTGGATCTGTCAAAAATTGTATTTAGCAAATACTTCATATTTCAATTGACCCGTTCTGTATCTTTATTCATTTCATCTGAGTTTTATCACCTTTCTATTACTGTTTAATGTCAACAGTAGCCCATCTACGTAGTTGGGGCTCTGAAGCAAAGGAAACTTTTTCTAGCCTAGGTTAGGTTAGCATCTAAACCAAACCTAAATGACCTTACCTTAGAAATATGTTCAGATAGTACCTTCTGAAAATATTTCTTAAGGTAAGGTCGTGGGGATTAGTTTAGGTGCTAACTAAACCTTGGCTAGAAAAAGTTTGCTTTAAAGCCACAACTAGTTGAAAGGCCTACTTTAAGTGGTGATATTGAAATCGATTTGCTCCAGTGTGCCCCTCCGTCCGTTTGTTTTATGTCCATCTAAAGATACATACGTTCAATTTTTGATGTAGATTGATTTCCTATCATAGTTTCATCTACGGAATTCTACTTCTTCGGTTCAGCACACCATTGTGGTAATGAAGGGAAAGTCACCACATTTACAAGCCGAGTCGACGTAGCTTATCCCACCTCGTTAGAGAGAAAACTTACCTGTATTTGAATTAATGAACGGGAACAGAGAAGACAAAATTTTGATAGTTTATTATACAACTATATGATTTATATTATATACATTACCACATTTCCTGCACCTTCCATCACAAATTTGCTGAGGTCATAACCTTGAAGTTACCATTACCTTACAACCTTAAGGATGGTGGTCTACAACACCTCTAGATTGATGGAGAAAACGAAAAGTTTCGTTTTACTATTAAGACCACAGAAATGTGGTAATTCCACTTCACTACCACTAACTACTAGTTATTTGACGTTGATTTTCACGGCTAAGATTTTCATCCTCTGAGCGAAGCCATACAATAATCGTCCTTATCTACTCTGAGCATTGGATAGCCTCCTGATGATCAAGATTGCTGTTTTGGTTGTCCGTTTCCCTTGTTACTGGTGCGCCTCACTGCACACCTTACATGAGTGCCTTCCACAGTATTAGGGACAGCTGCTGGGCCTCACTGTAGCTACTTCTGGGACGGTTGCCAATCTTCCTCGTATTCCCTCATGACCACAGCGCCAAACCGACTCCCGCCATCAGGCCGAAACGCACAAACATTTCTGACAAAATTGAGACAACCGCTTTCGCGTCAGTTTTGACATCAAGTGAATTTATACGACAATTACGTTCAAGATGCTTGGTTTTTCGTTCATGGATTGAACAGAAGCAACCAACGATGGTTGCTACTGCCCAATCCATGAAGTCCCCCCCACCACGGAAAGGTAACCAAGCTTCGGGGGGGATGGGTGTTTACCCTGACGCCAACGGAGAAACTCAATACAATATTTTTATTATAACTTTCCTTAATCTTGAAAAATGAATCAGTCAGAGGGAAGAATAGCCCCAGCCATATGAAGATTGGCTAACCAAATGTATATACTTGTCAGTCCTTCTAACACTTGTATATCTTCTATAATTAGAGCATTCATCTATTCATCTCATATAAGTGTTGCTAGGACAGTTGTCTATTAGTGCAGAGATCTTTTCCTCGTTAAAGAAAGTGCAGCCGGACTCCGCCCTCATGAGATTACTGCACGACAGCAAAGATCACCCTTTGGTAGGCTGTGCTATAGGCAGCACAGCTCCGTCAAAGATCTCACTCCATAAGTGAACTTATATAGATATATAGATTCCTTTTTTAACATTTTGTCTTGTCTATAAGGAACTCATCAGTTCTTCTCCAGTGAAAGCAAAAAATCATCGAGAAATTCATTTGCTTCCTTAATATCAGGATCTTGTGGCTCTGTGTGGGGGACGGGGCTGGTGGTCTCTGTGACTGGCTGTGTCTGGAGAGCGGGACTGGTGGCCTCTGTGACTGGCTGTGTCTGGGGAGCGGGGCTGGTGGTCTCTGTGACTGGCTGTGTCTGGAGAGCGGGGCTGGTGGTCTCTGTGACTGGCTGTGTCTGGGAAGCGGGGCTGGTGGTCTCTGTGACTGGCTGTGTCTGGAGAGCGGGGCTGATGGTCTCTGTGACTGGCTGTGTCTGGGAAGCGGGGCTGGTGGTCTCTGTGACTGGCTGTGTCTGGGGAGCGGGGCTGGTGGTCTCTGTGACTGGCTGTGTCTGGAGATCAGGGGAAGTCTTGGGCATAAATTTCAATATACTGTGAGCGATATCGTCTCTCAACCGATTCCTCTCGATCTTCTCTTGCACGGCCTTCATGATACGTTTGGGCGGCTTTCTCCATTTTCTTTGCATTTCAGTTGGTGATCCTGCGCCATCGAGCCACATGATACCAGAATAGTATCGTTCCTGTTTCCCAACGGGTCCAATCTTGGTGTCACACATGATGCCGAGGGAACCCAAATGGCGGCCGATGTTTACGTTGGAAGCCACGGGCTCGTTATGTATCTTGCAGTAACTTTCATACCGTTGCTGCAGCTCTTTCCTGCTGATAAGGTACCGCTTCATAGTAATAGTCTTTCCCTTCATTTGAACGAAGGTATTCATGAAACTAACAAAGGAAGCCTTTCCTTTGTAATCCTGTTTGTAGTAACAGAAGGCCATTGAAGACGTGGACTGGGTCAGGCCGAGTTACACAGACTAACAAGATAGTTCTATATTCAATGGTCCTGTATCAGTACTGAACTCGAAATACGTCAGAACGACAATTTCAACCCAGGGCTGGAGGCCCATTTGATGATATTCTCCCGTCTTGCTCAACCAAGTAACCTCGGTTAGACCTTGTTTATATTCAAATATAGTAAAGTTAATATAGTGAAGCTTGATGATTCTATTTATATGTAAGATGCAATGTAGTTTATATATATATATATATATATATATATATATATATATATATATATATATATATATATATATATATATATATATATATATATATATATATATATATATATATATATATATATATATATATATATATATATATATATATATTTTCAATAATGGGTGGATCTTGGCTCCTAAGGTGATTTTGTTGTTGGAGTGGGACCTCCAGCGATTCTGTCCACCTTTTCCCTTTCTAGACATGTTGTGGTGCATTGGGTAGTGTGGCAACCTTCGTCTTCATCTTTTTGGGTGCAGGCTTGCAAACCTCGTGGAGTAGTTGTGGGGTTTACTTATTTGCTGCACCCGACATAGCCATCTGGGCGTAGCTATCTACCCGGGCTGGTGGGTCAGCCAGCATAGCTACACGCTCACTCGGTACCTGGGCTGGTGGACGAGCAGCCTTCCTTTCTTCCATGGCTACAGTCTGCCTAACGACCTGGGGTTGTGGAGCAGCCATCCTTACTACCACCCAGGTTGGTTGGGCAGCCTTCTTTCGTTTCTTTGCTACACCCTTCTGGTTGGGCTGGTTGGGCAACCTTCTTTTTCCTCTTCTTCCATACAACCTGCCAACCGAATTCGTCTGCTGGTGGGTCCGTTTCTTTCATGGATACAACCTCTGTAGCCACTTGGGCTGGCCGGTCAACCTTCGGTTGTAGGTAAAAGTATATATATAGAATAATGTGGTTATCATCAGCAGCCAGAGGCCATTCCTCCCTCCTTGCCTGCAGAGTTCTTGATTTTCTGGAAAGTTCTACGAGATTCTGGTAAGATAAATACCATTGAGAGGACGTTTTTAGGGGACAGTCAGGTTCAGTTTAGAGTTGGTTGTGGGATGGTTCTTTTACTGTGTCGTATCAGCCAGATGGGTATTTCTTTTCACAGTTTTCGTTAAAGTTTGTTTTCTAGAGGCATAATCTAGAGCACTATTTTCCATATGTTTATCATTTTTCTTGTTATAGTTTCATTATCATCATTAGTTTTGTTATTGTTGACTTTCAGATATTTAATGTTATGTTTGTGATTCCCGTGGAAGCGTCTGACATCTTGCTAGAAGACTTTCTGGTCACAATATTTCTGCACTGGGGAGTTGATCGTATTCTTTTATTGCAGGTTTTGTTATTATCTTGCTTTACATTAAGGTCTACTGGAGGTTTTCCCAATGTTGGTTGAACATATGTCCAGCAACAGGAGATGGCGTAAGATACAGTATTGATGAAACTTATCTATCTATATACCTATCTAAGTATCTCTATATCTATCTATCTAATTATTTATCTATCTATCTATCTATCTGTCCATCTATCTATGTATTTATCTCTCTATATATCTTAAAGTCGACAATAATGAAACTAATGATAATGAAGTGTAACAATGTCCTCTCAATGGCAATTATCTCACCAGAATCTTCTAGAACCTTCCAGAAAACTATGAACTCTGCAGGCAAGGAGGGAGGAATGGTCTCTGGCTATTGATAAAACCACATTATTCCATATATATGTTTATATATACATATATATGTATACATAAGTACGTATATATAATATATAGAATAATGCGGTTATTATCTGTATCGAAGAAAACTGAAAAGATGAGGTCCCACCGAGATTCGAACTCGGATTGCTGGATCCAGAGTCCAGAGTGCTAACCGTTACACCATGGGACCTGATAAGAAAAGATGTGATTTCATCTAAATGTTTTACATATAATCAACCAGAGGCCATTCCTCCCTCCCTGCCTGCAGGGTTCAAGGTTTTCTAGAAGGTTCTCGAAGATTCTGGGTAGGAACTGCCATTGAGAGGACGTAGTTATACGTATCATTAATGATATTATTGTTGACTTTCTGATTTAGAAAGATAGATAGATAGACAGATAGATAGGTAAAAAACAGATATTAGATAGATCGATAGATACGTAAGGCTGTATATGTCAACTTTCACAGAAATCATTGATATGTGCGTTATTCTGCAAGAAATACATGTACATGGATGTAGTGATAATATGGGTTAGGTATAAGACCAGTCGTGTTGAGATTGTAGTGAATGTGACCATTGACTTCAACCTTAATGGTGTAGTGAAGATAAAGTTGTAGTGAAGATAAATCTTGAAGTGACTCATAAGGTTGTTGTGAGTACAAGGATGCATCGTAAATGAGTCCTTCCTACCTGAAAGTCAACAATTACAAAATTGATCAAGTATAACAACATCCTCGGACAACCAACTACAAACACCAACCATAGAGTGAACCTGACTGTCACCTAACGACGACCTCTCAAAGGTAATGATCTTACCAGAATCTTCGAGAACCTTCTAGAAAACCTTGACCCCTGCAGGCAGGGAGGGAGGAATGGCCTCTGGTTGATTATATGTAAAACATTTAGATGAAATCACATCTTTTCTTATCAGGTCCAATGGTGTAAGGGTTAGCACTCTGGACTTTGGATCCAGCAATCCGAGTTCGAATCTCAGTGGGAACTTATCTTTTCATTTTTCTTAGAAACTGATGATGGAACTGAGCCATATAGTTGACCTTCGATGGACATATATTTCTTACGGCCCACCATATTATTTAAGTATGAAGATCTCACGGCAGAGAGGAAACGTGTGATATTCAAAATCAAAAGCCGCAATTGCCCTCATGGTAATGGTCGACATGTTTGCAGACAGATGACACAGACATGTGAGAAGTTAGACAAATATGGACGTTCCTGGTTGCTGTATAGCCTAGGTTTATTATCACTTGTAATGAAGGAGAAATGTTGCACATTATTCCACACCTTTTTATTTAGGCGAGGCTAGGCTAGGATGACTAGGGTCCATAACGTAACAGAGCTGGGAAATGCATCATATCGGATCTGTATCTGTGCAAAATGGCGCAAGTTTGTGGAAATGATTTACGCAATGCCGGAGAGAATCCACCTCCACCAAAAATAATGTCTCAGACCATACAATATCTGCTGTTGGACGAGCAGGGGACATTAGACCAATATATTCCTGTAGTTTACTGCTCTTCCCAAACACGCAGCAAGACATTCGTAAAAGCGTTAAACTAAACTTTTCCATCGGTTTTCATATCTTTAATTACTCTAACCAGTTCCAACAGGTGGAAAAAATCATTTGAGAAATCAGAAATTATTTGCCTATAAAGAGTATTTTGATCGATCGTACCAAATATTCAATTATTTCTGTACCCGACAAAATATTCAGTCACTCCTATATCCGACATTTTTCCTGCTGGCTGGTGCCGTTAAAGTCATATGGTAATTTACCGCAATTAGATTATAGATATATTCATCTATATGGATGGAACCATGGAAGCGGAAGTGGATCATAGGGTAGGGGAGGGGGCGAAAATTCTGGGAGCCTTGAAGAATGTGTGGAAGTCGAGAGCATTATCTCGGAAAGCAAAAATGGGTATGTTTGAGGGAATAGTGGTTCCAACAATGTTGTATGGTTGCGAGGCGTGGGCTATGGATAGAGTTGTGCGCAGGAGGATGGATGTGCTGGAAATGAGATGTTTGAGGACAATGTGTGGTGTAAGGTGGTTTGATCGAGTAAGTAACGTAAGGGTAAGAGAGATGTGTGGAAATAAAAAGAGCGTGGTTGAGAGAGCAGAAGAGGGTGTTTTGAAATGGTTTGGGCACATGGAGAGAATGAGTGAGGAAAGATTGACCAAGAGGATATATATGTCGGAGGTGGAGGGAACGAGGAGAAGAGGGAGACCAAATTGGAGGTGGAAAGATGGAGTGAAAAAGATTTTGTGTGATCGGGGCCTGAACATGCAGGAGGGTGAAAGGAGGGCAAGGAATAGAGTGGGTTGGAGCGGTGTGGTATGCCGGGGTTGACGTGCTGTCAGTGGATTAAATCAGGGCATGTGAGGCGTCTGGGGTAAACCATTGAAAGCTGTGGAGGTATGTATATTTGCGTGTGTGGACGTATGTATATACATGTGTATGGGGGTGGGTTGGGCCATTTCTTTCGTCTGTTTCCTTGCGCTACCTCGCAAACGCGGGAGACGGCGACAAAGCAAAAAAAAAAAAAAAAAAAAGAAATATGGAATGGCTCAGCCTGAAGAAACATATATATTTTCACTAAATCCTCCTCTTCACTACACTCCCATCTTCACTACATAGTTCTAACACAACATCTTGACTACACCATTGTATGACCACATTATCATATCATTGTGTTCTTATCTTCACCACAGCCTCGGCAAAATTGATATGCTTTCTTTACACATCAGGGTAGATGGCCATCTTGATTATGACAGAGAACACACATAACATATTAAACCACTTATCTTTAGTCACTTTCATCTAATTTTTGCTGATAAAAACGAATTATAATGACAATCCTTGTGTTCTGTGACGGGACATTGTACGGGTGAAGGAACTGTTGTGAGGCACATGTATTAAACTATTGAGAAATAAACTTAACTGTATTAAAGTATTAACTTCACTATATTAGACTTCACTATATTAAGCTATGCTAGGATATGATCAGTTCCCAGGTTATATAAGGGCGGGAGCCGGGACCGAGAGCATCATTTGAGCTGTGACCTCTGTCGAGTGAACATCTCTGCTCCGCCTTGCAAGCTCCCTCAACCTTTCCTCGAACACTTCAATATAATAATGTTCACCAAGGAGGTAGGACGATCCTCCTTTGTCCAGGAGATGGAATTTGAATATGTCCATGTATTTGACATGGGCTATGGCTGTGTGGACATGGAAGTGGAATACCCAGACGTGGAAGTAATGGATGGAGTGGAATTTGGCTGTGTGGATATGGAGGTGGAATACCCAGACGTTGAAGAGATGGATGGAGTGGAATTGGTGGAATACCCGGACGTGGAAGTCATGGATGGAGTGGAATTTGGCTGTGTGGATATGGAGGTGGAATACCCAGAAGTGGAATTGGAGGAAATGGAATATGGGTGAAGCTGGTATGAACGCCATATGGATTTGGTGAAGGTTGACCTCGTAATGTGTTGATGTAAACTAGGTCAACCACTGTGACCATGTGGCGGGGAGGGCCACATCCACCAACCACGTAGCAAGCCCCACCACGGAGAAGTATCCTGGCTGCATCCACGTATGATCCTTTACTTTGTAATGGACTTCATTGGATCCACTTATGATGCTTTACTTTGTAATGGACTTCATTGGATCCACTTATGATGCTTTACTTTGTAATGGACTTCATTTATAAAGAAGTTATTTGGCGAACTAAATACCACAGCGACAACCGGAGCTCCCATGTAAGGGTTAAATTCCCGGCAACGGTGACAAACGCTTCGGAAAAAAAAGAAACTTCATCCAAACTCAAGAAAATTGGCTGATGGTTCCAAATGGAAATAATACCGATGGAGCCAGCCATACTGGGGGTAAAGGAGTTTTAAGTTTGGTCAAAGATGGTGGAAGTGGTGGGGGAGGTATTGTGGCTGACCAAACCATGAAGTTACAGCTGTCATTCAGGTGGGAGTCATTTATCTAATGATTTGACCATTGCCACACTTCGACCACCGCTGCTGGCAGCCCTCTTGAAGCAAAGCAAGACCAAAACAACGCTAAGTAGCAACAAGATTTCTTTTTTAATTTCAATAAACGTGAGCGTTGATTCAAAAGGTGTGTTTATCTAGGGTTGGATTCCTACTTTCTCCAGGGCTTCTTCGTCTGCAGTTCCACATGCGTTTGTCTATATCTCATATCATTGGGCTGGTGTTGTGCTTAGAAATAAAGTTGTAGGCCCAAGTAGCGAGGAATAGTAAGTTCAGAATATGTACTGAAGTTGTCAAATGTTGACGATCGTGATATTAATGGATTCCTTAACTGAAAAGTTGATTATTGAGTCTGGGTTTTTGAAATGACGTACCTCTTCCTCCAAGTGTCCCCATAACTTGGGCAAGGCTTTGAATTAGAATTGGAGGGGGTTAGAAACCACTTCATACCAAGTCTTAAGACGAGAAAATCGAGGGGTAATAATAACACTATTGTCAAAATTCATCAACTAAGACCATGAATGATGGTCCCGGGTGCCCAAAGGGGGATGAACGAAGCTTCGAGATGGTATCGGGGTGATGAACACAAAGGGTAAAAGTATCTCTGGTGAGAGGAAAGGGGGAAAACACTGATAACAAAGTGTTAAAGGGTTAGTTATCCTCCTCGCCTGAGTGATAGGCATGACGAGGAAATGGAGAGAATTAACTCTGGAGGCTGAGAGCTAGAGACACAGTGATCTTTGGGTAGGTTGAGGCCATATTTCCCCATTTACAGTACATCTGGAGTTTCACCAGAAGCTACAGGGGGCAGTACGTACGACTCTATAGATACCACAAGAGTTTTAAGGTTTCGTTCAAGGAAGATATAGATCTTATGTGTCTGTCAAGATCAATGATACTGTTAGATTTCTTACCCACTTGTGGTTCTGAAGGTGTTATTATGGAGGGACCAGATGGAAGGCAGACATGCACCTAGATTATCATATTTGATGTTCCCACATATTTATATCATGAAGATCTTCAATTAGATGACAGATTTGTTGGGGTTAAATGACGTTCAGATAAATCTGACCCTAAACCATAGTTGAATGCTTTGATTAAGGGGTTAGATGTCACAAGTGAGGTGGATTCTTTGTTAAATTTAGAAATGGTTTATGTGCAGCGCTCAAAGTATAGTATACAAGCTAGGCTGTTAAAATGTTTCAAATCTATGGAGAATAAACACAAATCTATGAAAACATATTGAAAATAATTCATGGCATTTTAAATAAGACTTAAGATCAGATAAGTAATCAAGGCAGGAGGCATAAGCCAGCTTAGACCACACATAAGCTAGTTAAGGGTTGGAATACAGTGCTAAGAAAAGCACCAGAGTTGACGAAGTCAAAATCCATATGATACTTGAAACTGGATTGCCACCACTCAAATTGCTGAATGTACAACATAGGTAAGACAACAAGAGTGAACATCTCTTCTTCGCCTTGCAAGCTCCCTCAACCTTTCATCAAACACTTCAATATAATAATGTTCACCAAGAGGTAGGACGATTCTCCTTTGTCCAGGTGATGGAATTTGGATATGTCCATGTATTTGACATGGGCTATGGCTGTGTGGACATGGAGGTGGAAAACCCAGACGTGGAAGTGATGGATGGAGTGGCATTTGGCTGTGTAGATATGGAGGTGGAATACCCAGACATGGAAGAGATGTATGGAGTGGAATTTGGCTGTGTTGTTATGGAGGTGGAATACCCAGTGGAGGAAATGGAATGTGGTTAATGTTGGTATGGACACGAAATGGATTTCGTGAATTTTTTTGACCTCATATTGTGTTGACGTAGACGAGGTCAACCACTGTTACCATGTGGAGGAGGACCACATCCACCAACCACGTAGCGAGCCCCACCACGGAGAAGTATCTTGGCTGCCTCCACTTATGATGCTTTACTTTGTAATGGACTCCATTGGATCCACTTATGATGCTTTACTTTGTAATGGACTTCATTGGATCCACTTATGATGCTTTACTTTGTAATGGACTTCATTGGATCCACTTATGATGCTTTACTTTGTAATGGACTTCATTGGATCCACTTATGATGCTTTACTTTGTAATGGACTCCATTGGATCCACTTATGATGCTTTACTTTGTAATGGACTTCATTGGATCCACTTATGATGCTTTACTTTGTAATGGACTTCATTGGATCCACTTATGATGCTTTACTTTGTAATGGACTTCATTGGATCCACTTATGATGCTTTACTTTGTAATGGACCTCATTTATAAAGACGTTATTTGGCGAACTAGATACTAGAGCGAAAACTGGAGCCTCTATGTAAAGGTTAAATTCCCGGACACGGTGACAAACGCTTCGAGAAAAAAAGGAAAATTCATCCAAATCCAAGAAAATTGGCTGATGGTCCCAGGTGGTTATAATACCGGTGGAGCCAGCCATACTGTGGGTAAAGGAGTTTTAAGTTTGGTCAAAGATGGTAGAAGTGGTGGGGGGAGGCGTTGTGTCTGGCCAAACCATGTAGTTAGAGCTGTCACTAAGGTGGGGGTCATTTATCTCATGATTTGACCATTGCCACACCTAGACCACTGCTGCTGGCAGCCCTCTTGAAGCAATGCAAGACCAAAGCAACCCTAAGTAGCAACAAGATTTCTTTTTTAAATTCAATAAACGTGAGCGTTGATTCAAAAGGTGTGTTTATCTTGGGTTGGATTCTTACTTTCTCCAGGGCTTCTTCGTCTGCAGTTCCTCATGCGTTTCTCTATATCCCATAACACTGGGCTGGAGTTGTGATCAGAAATAAAGTTTTAGGCCCAAGTAGGGAGTATATAGTAAATTCAGAATATATGTTGAAGTTGTCAAACGTTGACGATCGAGATATTAATGGATTCCTTTCAACTGTAAAGTTGATGATTGAGTCTGGGTTTTGACATGACGTACCTTGTCCTCCAAGTGTCCCCATAACTTGGGCAAGGCATTGAATTAGAATTGGAAGGGGTTAGAGACCACTTCATACCAAGTCTTAAGACAAGAAAATCGAGGGGTAATAATAACACTATTGTCAAAATTCATCAACTAAGACCAGGAATGATGGTCCCGGGTGCCCAAAGGGGGATGAACGAAGCTTCGAGATGGTATCGGGGTGATGAACACAAAGGGTAAAAGTATCTCTGGTGAGAGGAAAGGGGGAAAACACTGATAACAAAGTGTTAAAGGGTTAGTTATCCTCCTCGCCTGAGTGATAGGCATGACGAGGAAATGGAGAGAATTAACTCTGGAGGCTGAGAGCTAGAGACACAGTGATCTTTGGGTAGGTTGAGGCCATATTTCCCCATTTACAGTACATCTGGAGTTTCACCAGAAGCTACAGGGGGCAGTACGTACGACTCTATAGATACCACAAGAGTTTTAAGGTTTCGTTCAAGGAAGATATAGATCTTATGTGTCTGTCAAGATCAATGATACTGTTAGATTTCTTACCCACTTGTGGTTCTGAAGGTGTTATTATGGAGGGACCAGATGGAAGGCAGACATGCACCTAGATTATCATATTTGATGTTCCCACATATTTATATCATGAAGATCTTCAATTAGATGACAGATTTGTTGGGGTTAAATGACGTTCAGATAAATCTGACCCTAAACCATAGTTGAATGCTTTGATTAAGGGGTTAGATGTCACAAGTGAGGTGGATTCTTTGTTAAATTTAGAAATGGTTTATGTGCAGCGCTCAAAGTATAGTATACAAGCTAGGCTGTTAAAATGTTTCAAATTTATGGAGAATAAACACAAATCTATGAAAACATATTGAAAATAATTCATGGCATTTTAAATAAGACTTAAGATCAGATAAGTAATCAAGGCAGGAGGCATAAGCCAGCTTAGACCACACATAAGCTAGTTAAGGGTTGGAATACAGTGCTAAGAAAAGCACCAGAGTTGACGAAGTCAAAATCCATATGATACTTGAAACTGGATTGCCACCACTCAAATTGCTGAATGTACAACATAGGTAAGACAACAAGAGTGAACATCTCTTCTTCGCCTTGCAAGCTCCCTCAACCTTTCATCAAACACTTCAATATAATAATGTTCACCAAGAGGTAGGACGATTCTCCTTTGTCCAGGTGATGGAATTTGGATATGTCCATGTATTTGACATGGGCTATGGCTGTGTGGACATGGAGGTGGAAAACCCAGACGTGGAAGTGATGGATGGAGTGGCATTTGGCTGTGTAGATATGGAGGTGGAATACCCAGACATGGAAGAGATGTATGGAGTGGAATTTGGCTGTGTTGTTATGGAGGTGGAATACCCAGTGGAGGAAATGGAATGTGGTTAATGTTGGTATGGACACGAAATGGATTTCGTGAATTTTTTTGACCTCATATTGTGTTGACGTAGACGAGGTCAACCACTGTTACCATGTGGAGGAGGACCACATCCACCAACCACGTAGCGAGCCCCACCACGGAGAAGTATCTTGGCTGCCTCCACTTATGATGCTTTACTTTGTAATGGACTCCATTGGATCCACTTATGATGCTTTACTTTGTAATGGACTTCATTGGATCCACTTATGATGCTTTACTTTGTAATGGACTTCATTGGATCCACTTATGATGCTTTACTTTGTAATGGACTTCATTGGATCCACTTATGATGCTTTACTTTGTAATGGACTCCATTGGATCCACTTATGATGCTTTACTTTGTAATGGACTTCATTGGATCCACTTATGATGCTTTACTTTGTAATGGACTTCATTGGATCCACTTATGATGCTTTACTTTGTAATGGACTTCATTGGATCCACTTATGATGCTTTACTTTGTAATGGACCTCATTTATAAAGACGTTATTTGGCGAACTAGATACTAGAGCGAAAACTGGAGCCTCTATGTAAAGGTTAAATTCCCGGACACGGTGACAAACGCTTCGAGAAAAAAAGGAAAATTCATCCAAATCCAAGAAAATTGGCTGATGGTCCCAGGTGGTTATAATACCGGTGGAGCCAGCCATACTGTGGGTAAAGGAGTTTTAAGTTTGGTCAAAGATGGTAGAAGTGGTGGGGGGAGGCGTTGTGTCTGGCCAAACCATGTAGTTAGAGCTGTCACTAAGGTGGGGGTCATTTATCTCATGATTTGACCATTGCCACACCTAGACCACTGCTGCTGGCAGCCCTCTTGAAGCAATGCAAGACCAAAGCAACCCTAAGTAGCAACAAGATTTCTTTTTTAAATTCAATAAACGTGAGCGTTGATTCAAAAGGTGTGTTTATCTTGGGTTGGATTCTTACTTTCTCCAGGGCTTCTTCGTCTGCAGTTCCTCATGCGTTTCTCTATATCCCATAACACTGGGCTGGAGTTGTGATCAGAAATAAAGTTTTAGGCCCAAGTAGGGAGTATATAGTAAATTCAGAATATATATTGAAGTTGTCAAACGTTGACGATCGAGATATTAATGGATTCCTTTCAACTGTAAAGTTGATGATTGAGTCTGGGTTTTGACATGACGTACCTTGTCCTCCAAGTGTCCCCATAACTTGGGCAAGGCATTGAATTAGAATTGGAAGGGGTTAGAGACCACTTCATACCAAGTCTTAAGACAAGAAAATCGAGGGGTAATAATAACACTATTGTCAAAATTCATCAACTAAGACCAGGAATGATGGTCCCGGGTGCCCAAAGGGGGATGAACGAAGCTTCGAGATGGTATCGGGGTGATGAACACAAAGGGTAAAAGTATCTCTGGTGAGAGGAAAGGGGGAAGAACACTGATAACAAAATGTTAAAGGGTTAGTTATCCTCCTCGCCTGAGTGATAGGCATGACGAGGAAATGGAGAGAATTAACTCTGGAGGCTGAGAGCTAGAGACACAGTGATCTTTGGGTAGGTTGAGGCCATATTTCCCCATTTACAGTACATCTGGAGTTTCACCAGAAGCTACAGGGGGCAGTACGTACGACTCTATAGATACCACAAGAGTTTTAAGGTTTCGTTCAAGGAAGATATAGATCTTATGTGTCTGTCAAGATCAATGATACTGTTAGATTTCTTACCCACTTGTGGTTCTGAAGGTGTTATTATGGAGGGACCAGATGGAAGGCAGACATGCACCTAGATTATCATATTTGATGTTCCCACATATTTATATCATGAAGATCTTCAATTAGATGACAGATTTGTTGGGGTTAAATGACGTTCAGATAAATCTGACCCTAAACCATAGTTGAATGCTTTGATTAAGGGGTTAGATGTCACAAGTGAGGTGGATTCTTTGTTAAATTTAGAAATGGTTTATGTGCAGCGCTCAAAGTATAGTATACAAGCTAGGCTGTTAAAATGTTTCAAATCTATGGAGAATAAACACAAATCTATGAAAACATATTGAAAATAATTCATGGCATTTTAAATAAGACTTAAGATCAGATAAGTAATCAAGGCAGGAGGCATAAGCCAGCTTAGACCACACATAAGCTAGTTAAGGGTTGGAATACAGTGCTAAGAAAAGCACCAGAGTTGACGAAGTCAAAATCCATATGATACTTGAAACTGGATTGCCACCACTCAAATTGCTGAATGTACAACATAGGTAAGACAACAAGAGTGAACATCTCTTCTTCGCCTTGCAAGCTCCCTCAACCTTTCATCAAACACTTCAATATAATAATGTTCACCAAGAGGTAGGACGATTCTCCTTTGTCCAGGTGATGGAATTTGGATATGTCCATGTATTTGACATGGGCTATGGCTGTGTGGACATGGAGGTGGAAAACCCAGACGTGGAAGTGATGGATGGAGTGGCATTTGGCTGTGTAGATATGGAGGTGGAATACCCAGACATGGAAGAGATGTATGGAGTGGAATTTGGCTGTGTTGTTATGGAGGTGGAATACCCAGTGGAGGAAATGGAATGTGGTTAATGTTGGTATGGACACGAAATGGATTTCGTGAATTTTTTTGACCTCATATTGTGTTGACGTAGACGAGGTCAACCACTGTTACCATGTGGAGGAGGACCACATCCACCAACCACGTAGCGAGCCCCACCACGGAGAAGTATCTTGGCTGCCTCCACTTATGATGCTTTACTTTGTAATGGACTCCATTGGATCCACTTATGATGCTTTACTTTGTAATGGACTTCATTGGATCCACTTATGATGCTTTACTTTGTAATGGACTTCATTGGATCCACTTATGATGCTTTACTTTGTAATGGACTTCATTGGATCCACTTATGATGCTTTACTTTGTAATGGACTCCATTGGATCCACTTATGATGCTTTACTTTGTAATGGACTTCATTGGATCCACTTATGATGCTTTACTTTGTAATGGACTTCATTGGATCCACTTATGATGCTTTACTTTGTAATGGACTTCATTGGATCCACTTATGATGCTTTACTTTGTAATGGACCTCATTTATAAAGACGTTATTTGGCGAACTAGATACTAGAGCGAAAACTGGAGCCTCTATGTAAAGGTTAAATTCCCGGACACGGTGACAAACGCTTCGAGAAAAAAAGGAAAATTCATCCAAATCCAAGAAAATTGGCTGATGGTCCCAGGTGGTTATAATACCGGTGGAGCCAGCCATACTGTGGGTAAAGGAGTTTTAAGTTTGGTCAAAGATGGTAGAAGTGGTGGGGGGAGGCGTTGTGTCTGGCCAAACCATGTAGTTAGAGCTGTCACTAAGGTGGGGGTCATTTATCTCATGATTTGACCATTGCCACACCTAGACCACTGCTGCTGGCAGCCCTCTTGAAGCAATGCAAGACCAAAGCAACCCTAAGTAGCAACAAGATTTCTTTTTTAAATTCAATAAACGTGAGCGTTGATTCAAAAGGTGTGTTTATCTTGGGTTGGATTCTTACTTTCTCCAGTGCTTCTTCGTCTGCAGTTCCTCATGCGTTTCTCTATATCCCATAACACTGGGCTGGAGTTGTGATCAGAAATAAAGTTTTAGGCCCAAGTAGGGAGTATATAGTAAATTCAGAATATATATTGAAGTTGTCAAACGTTGACGATCGAGATATTAATGGATTCCTTTCAACTGTAAAGTTGATGATTGAGTCTGGGTTTTGACATGACGTACCTTGTCCTCCAAGTGTCCCCATAACTTGGGCAAGGCATTGAATTAGAATTGGAAGGGGTTAGAGACCACTTCATACCAAGTCTTAAGACAAGAAAATCGAGGGGTAATAATAACACTATTGTCAAAATTCATCAACTAAGACCAGGAATGATGGTCCCGGGTGCCCAAAGGGGGATGAACGAAGCTTCGAGATGGTATCGGGGTGATGAACACAAAGGGTAAAAGTATCTCTGGTGAGAGGAAAGGGGGAAAACACTGATAACAAAGTGTTAAAGGGTTAGTTATCCTCCTCGCCTGAGTGATAGGCATGACGAGGAAATGGAGAGAATTAACTCTGGAGGCTGAGAGCTAGAGACACAGTGATCTTTGGGTAGGTTGAGGCCATATTTCCCCATTTACAGTACATCTGGAGTTTCACCAGAAGCTACAGGGGGCAGTACGTACGACTCTATAGATACCACAAGAGTTTTAAGGTTTCGTTCAAGGAAGATATAGATCTTATGTGTCTGTCAAGATCAATGATACTGTTAGATTTCTTACCCACTTGTGGTTCTGAAGGTGTTATTATGGAGGGACCAGATGGAAGGCAGACATGCACCTAGATTATCATATTTGATGTTCCCACATATTTATATCATGAAGATCTTCAATTAGATGACAGATTTGTTGGGGTTAAATGACGTTCAGATAAATCTGACCCTAAACCATAGTTGAATGCTTTGATTAAGGGGTTAGATGTCACAAGTGAGGTGGATTCTTTGTTAAATTTAGAAATGGTTTATGTGCAGCGCTCAAAGTATAGTATACAAGCTAGGCTGTTAAAATGTTTCAAATCTATGGAGAATAAACACAAATCTATGAAAACATATTGAAAATAATTCATGGCATTTTAAATAAGACTTAAGATCAGATAAGTAATCAAGGCAGGAGGCATAAGCCAGCTTAGACCACACATAAGCTAGTTAAGGGTTGGAATACAGTGCTAAGAAAAGCACCAGAGTTGACGAAGTCAAAATCCATATGATACTTGAAACTGGATTGCCACCACTCAAATTGCTGAATGTACAACATAGGTAAGACAACAAGAGTGAACATCTCTTCTTCGCCTTGCAAGCTCCCTCAACCTTTCATCAAACACTTCAATATAATAATGTTCACCAAGAGGTAGGACGATTCTCCTTTGTCCAGGTGATGGAATTTGGATATGTCCATGTATTTGACATGGGCTATGGCTGTGTGGACATGGAGGTGGAAAACCCAGACGTGGAAGTGATGGATGGAGTGGCATTTGGCTGTGTAGATATGGAGGTGGAATACCCAGACATGGAAGAGATGTATGGAGTGGAATTTGGCTGTGTTGTTATGGAGGTGGAATACCCAGTGGAGGAAATGGAATGTGGTTAATGTTGGTATGGACACGAAATGGATTTCGTGAATTTTTTTGACCTCATATTGTGTTGACGTAGACGAGGTCAACCACTGTTACCATGTGGAGGAGGACCACATCCACCAACCACGTAGCGAGCCCCACCACGGAGAAGTATCTTGGCTGCCTCCACTTATGATGCTTTACTTTGTAATGGACTCCATTGGATCCACTTATGATGCTTTACTTTGTAATGGACTTCATTGGATCCACTTATGATGCTTTACTTTGTAATGGACTTCATTGGATCCACTTATGATGCTTTACTTTGTAATGGACTTCATTGGATCCACTTATGATGCTTTACTTTGTAATGGACTCCATTGGATCCACTTATGATGCTTTACTTTGTAATGGACTTCATTGGATCCACTTATGATGCTTTACTTTGTAATGGACTTCATTGGATCCACTTATGATGCTTTACTTTGTAATGGACTTCATTGGATCCACTTATGATGCTTTACTTTGTAATGGACCTCATTTATAAAGACGTTATTTGGCGAACTAGATACTAGAGCGAAAACTGGAGCCTCTATGTAAAGGTTAAATTCCCGGACACGGTGACAAACGCTTCGAGAAAAAAAGGAAAATTCATCCAAATCCAAGAAAATTGGCTGATGGTCCCAGGTGGTTATAATACCGGTGGAGCCAGCCATACTGTGGGTAAAGGAGTTTTAAGTTTGGTCAAAGATGGTAGAAGTGGTGGGGGGAGGCGTTGTGTCTGGCCAAACCATGTAGTTAGAGCTGTCACTAAGGTGGGGGTCATTTATCTCATGATTTGACCATTGCCACACCTAGACCACTGCTGCTGGCAGCCCTCTTGAAGCAATGCAAGACCAAAGCAACCCTAAGTAGCAACAAGATTTCTTTTTTAAATTCAATAAACGTGAGCGTTGATTCAAAAGGTGTGTTTATCTTGGGTTGGATTCTTACTTTCTCCAGGGCTTCTTCGTCTGCAGTTCCTCATGCGTTTCTCTATATCCCATAACACTGGGCTGGAGTTGTGATCAGAAATAAAGTTTTAGGCCCAAGTAGGGAGTATATAGTAAATTCAGAATATATATTGAAGTTGTCAAACGTTGACGATCGAGATATTAATGGATTCCTTTCAACTGTAAAGTTGATGATTGAGTCTGGGTTTTGACATGACGTACCTTGTCCTCCAAGTGTCCCCATAACTTGGGCAAGGCATTGAATTAGAATTGGAAGGGGTTAGAGACCACTTCATACCAAGTCTTAAGACAAGAAAATCGAGGGGTAATAATAACACTATTGTCAAAATTCATCAACTAAGACCAGGAATGATGGTCCCGGGTGCCCAAAGGGGGATGAACGAAGCTTCGAGATGGTATCGGGGTGATGAACACAAAGGGTAAAAGTATCTCTGGTGAGAGGAAAGGGGGAAAACACTGATAACAAAGTGTTAAAGGGTTAGTTATCCTCCTCGCCTGAGTGATAGGCATGACGAGGAAATGGAGAGAATTAACTCTGGAGGCTGAGAGCTAGAGACACAGTGATCTTTGGGTAGGTTGAGGCCATATTTCCCCATTTACAGTACATCTGGAGTTTCACCAGAAGCTACAGGGGGCAGTACGTACGACTCTATAGATACCACAAGAGTTTTAAGGTTTCGTTCAAGGAAGATATAGATCTTATGTGTCTGTCAAGATCAATGATACTGTTAGATTTCTTACCCACTTGTGGTTCTGAAGGTGTTATTATGGAGGGACCAGATGGAAGGCAGACATGCACCTAGATTATCATATTTGATGTTCCCACATATTTATATCATGAAGATCTTCAATTAGATGACAGATTTGTTGGGGTTAAATGACGTTCAGATAAATCTGACCCTAAACCATAGTTGAATGCTTTGATTAAGGGGTTAGATGTCACAAGTGAGGTGGATTCTTTGTTAAATTTAGAAATGGTTTATGTGCAGCGCTCAAAGTATAGTATACAAGCTAGGCTGTTAAAATGTTTCAAATCTATGGAGAATAAACACAAATCTATGAAAACATATTGAAAATAATTCATGGCATTTTAAATAAGACTTAAGATCAGATAAGTAATCAAGGCAGGAGGCATAAGCCAGCTTAGACCACACATAAGCTAGTTAAGGGTTGGAATACAGTGCTAAGAAAAGCACCAGAGTTGACGAAGTCAAAATCCATATGATACTTGAAACTGGATTGCCACCACTCAAATTGCTGAATGTACAACATAGGTAAGACAACAAGAGTGAACATCTCTTCTTCGCCTTGCAAGCTCCCTCAACCTTTCATCAAACACTTCAATATAATAATGTTCACCAAGAGGTAGGACGATTCTCCTTTGTCCAGGTGATGGAATTTGGATATGTCCATGTATTTGACATGGGCTATGGCTGTGTGGACATGGAGGTGGAAAACCCAGACGTGGAAGTGATGGATGGAGTGGCATTTGGCTGTGTAGATATGGAGGTGGAATACCCAGACATGGAAGAGATGTATGGAGTGGAATTTGGCTGTGTTGTTATGGAGGTGGAATACCCAGTGGAGGAAATGGAATGTGGTTAATGTTGGTATGGACACGAAATGGATTTCGTGAATTTTTTTGACCTCATATTGTGTTGACGTAGACGAGGTCAACCACTGTTACCATGTGGAGGAGGACCACATCCACCAACCACGTAGCGAGCCCCACCACGGAGAAGTATCTTGGCTGCCTCCACTTATGATGCTTTACTTTGTAATGGACTCCATTGGATCCACTTATGATGCTTTACTTTGTAATGGACTTCATTGGATCCACTTATGATGCTTTACTTTGTAATGGACTTCATTGGATCCACTTATGATGCTTTACTTTGTAATGGACTTCATTGGATCCACTTATGATGCTTTACTTTGTAATGGACTCCATTGGATCCACTTATGATGCTTTACTTTGTAATGGACTTCATTGGATCCACTTATGATGCTTTACTTTGTAATGGACTTCATTGGATCCACTTATGATGCTTTACTTTGTAATGGACTTCATTGGATCCACTTATGATGCTTTACTTTGTAATGGACCTCATTTATAAAGACGTTATTTGGCGAACTAGATACTAGAGCGAAAACTGGAGCCTCTATGTAAAGGTTAAATTCCCGGACACGGTGACAAACGCTTCGAGAAAAAAAGGAAAATTCATCCAAATCCAAGAAAATTGGCTGATGGTCCCAGGTGGTTATAATACCGGTGGAGCCAGCCATACTGTGGGTAAAGGAGTTTTAAGTTTGGTCAAAGATGGTAGAAGTGGTGGGGGGAGGCGTTGTGTCTGGCCAAACCATGTAGTTAGAGCTGTCACTAAGGTGGGGGTCATTTATCTCATGATTTGACCATTGCCACACCTAGACCACTGCTGCTGGCAGCCCTCTTGAAGCAATGCAAGACCAAAGCAACCCTAAGTAGCAACAAGATTTCTTTTTTAAATTCAATAAACGTGAGCGTTGATTCAAAAGGTGTGTTTATCTTGGGTTGGATTCTTACTTTCTCCAGGGCTTCTTCGTCTGCAGTTCCTCATGCGTTTCTCTATATCCCATAACACTGGGCTGGAGTTGTGATCAGAAATAAAGTTTTAGGCCCAAGTAGGGAGTATATAGTAAATTCAGAATATATATTGAAGTTGTCAAACGTTGACGATCGAGATATTAATGGATTCCTTTCAACTGTAAAGTTGATGATTGAGTCTGGGTTTTGACATGACGTACCTTGTCCTCCAAGTGTCCCCATAACTTGGGCAAGGCATTGAATTAGAATTGGAAGGGGTTAGAGACCACTTCATACCAAGTCTTAAGACAAGAAAATCGAGGGGTAATAATAACACTATTGTCAAAATTCATCAACTAAGACCAGGAATGATGGTCCCGGGTGCCCAAAGGGGGATGAACGAAGCTTCGAGATGGTATCGGGGTGATGAACACCAAGGGTAAAAGTAACTCTGGTGAGAGGAAAGGGGGAAGAACACTGATAACAAAATGTTAAAGGGTTGGTCATCCTCCTCGCCTGAGTGATAGTCATGACGAGGAAATGGAGGGAATTAACTCTGGAGGCGGAGAGCCAGAGACACAGTGACCTTTGTGTAGGCTGAGGCCATATCATCCCCCTTACAGTACATTTGGAGTTTCACCAGAAGCTACAGAGGACAGTACGACTCTGTAAGTACCACAGGAGTTTTAAGATTTCGTTCAAGGAAGATATAGGCCTTATGTAACTGTTCTGAAGATGTTATTATGAAGGGACCAGATGGAAGGCAGACATGCAGTAAGATTACAATATTTGATGTTCCCACATATTTAGATAATGAAGATCTTCAATTAGATGACGGATTTTTTGGGTTAAATAACGTGGTTAAACTCTGATAAATCTGAACCTAAACCATAGTTAATTGCTTTGACTAAGGGGTTAGATGTTAGAAGTTAGGTACATTCCTTTTTAAATTTAGAAATGGTTTATCTGCAGCGCTCAAAGTATAGTATAAAAGCTAAGCTGTTAAAGTGTCTCAAATCTATGGAAAATAAACAAAAATCTATTAAATTATTTCGTATAATATAGTAACCTGTAATGAGGTCAGTGATTTTGTATATTTTATGCAGCCTACGTTAACACAAAATTGATCAGGGAATTGGCCAGATATATATATATATATATATATATATATATATATATATATATATATATATATATATATATATATATATATATATATATATATATATATATATATATATATATATATATATACATATATATATATATATATATATATATATATCCCAATTGACTTGACCCTCAACCCTACTGTACCTAATAACCTTGCTCTTATTCACATTTACTCTTAACTTTCTTCTTTCACACACTTTACCAAACTCAGTCACCAGTTTCTGCAGTTTCTCACATGAATCAGCCACCAGCGCTGTATCATCAGCGAACAACAACTGACTCACTTCCCAAGCTCTCTCATCCCCAACAGACTTCATATTTGCCCCTCTTTCCAAAACTCTCGCATTCACCTCCCCAACAACCCCATCCATAAACAAACTAAACAACCATGGAGACATCACACACCCCTGCCGCAAACCTACATTCACTGAGAACCAATCACTTTCCTCTCTTCCTACACGTACACATGCCTTACATCCTCGATAAAAACTTTTCACTGCTTCTAACAACTTGCCTCCCACACCATATATTCTTAATACCTTCCACAGAGCATCTCTATCAACTCTATCATATGCCTTCTCCAGATCCATAAATGCTACATATAAATCCATTTGCTTTTCTAAGTATTTCTCACATACATTCTTCAAAGCAAACACCTGATCCACACATCCTCTACCACTTCTGAAACCACACTGCTCTTCCCCAATCTGATGCTCTGTACATGCTTTCACCCTCTCAATCAATACCCTCCCATATAATTTACCAGGAATACTCAACAAACTTATACCTCTGTAATTTGAGCACTCACTCTTATCCCCTTTGCCTTTGTACAATGGCACTATGCACGCATTCCGCCAATCCTCAGGCACCTCACCGTGAGTCATACATACATTAAATAACCTTACCAACCAGTCAACAATACAGTCACCCCCTTTTTTGATAAATTCCACTGCAATACCATCCAAACCTGCTGCCTTGCCGGCTTTCATCATCCGCAAAGCCTTTACTACCTCTTCTCTGTTTACCAAATCATTTTCCCTAACCCTCTCACTTTGCACACCACCTCGACCAAAACACCCTATATCTGCCACTCTATCATCAAACACATTCAACAAACCTTCAAAATACTCACTCCATCTCCTTCTCACATCACCACTACTTGTTATCAATTGGGAGGTGAGTTTCAATGGAGAAAAACTGGAGGAAGTGAAGTGTTTTAGATATCTGGGAGTGGATCTGGCAGCGGATGGAACCATGGAAGCGGAAGTGGATCATAGGTGGGGGAGGGGGCGAAAATTCTGGAGGCCTTGAAGAATGTGTGGAAGTCGAGAACATTATCTCGGAAAGGAAAAATGAGTATGTTTGAAGGAATAGTGGTTCCAACAATGTTGTATGGTTACGAGGCATGGGCTATAGATAGATTGTGCGCAGGAGGATGGATGTGCTGGAAATGAGATGTTTGAGGACAATGTGTGGTGTGAGGTGGTTTGATCGAGTAAGTAACGTAAGGGAAAGAGAGATGTGTGGAAATAAAAAGAGCGTGGTTGAGAGAGCAGAAGAGGGTGTTTTGAAATGGTTTGGGCACATGGAGAGAATGAGTGAGGAAAGATTGACCAAGAGGATATATGTGTCGGAGGTGGAGGGAACGAGAAGAGGGAGACCAAATTGGAGGTGGAAAGATGGAGTGAAGAAGATTTTGTGTGATCGGGGCCTGAACATGCAGGAGGGTGAAAGGAGGGCAAGGAATAGAGTGAATTGGAGCGATGTGGTATACCGGGGTTGACGAGCTGTCAGTGGATTGAATCGGGGCATGTGAAGCGTCTGGGGTAAACCATGGAAAGCTGTGTAGGTATGTATATTTTGCGTGTGTGGACGTATGTATATACATGTGTATGGGGGTGGGTTGGGCCATTTCTTTCGTCTGTTTCCTTGCGCTACCTCGCAAACGCGGGAGACAGCGACAAACCAAAAAAAAAAAAAAAAAAAAAATATATATATATATATATATATATATATATATATATATATATATATATATATATCATCTTGGTGTATGGGAAGGCCATATGGGAGATGGAGAGAGAGGCAGGAGCAGGAGAGAAATGATCAAACCTTCCCGCTTGTTCATAGTTGATGCCTGAAATTTGTCTTCTGATAGTTCTACAGTTTTTGTTTGTGTTTGTTATACTAATTATTAACACAAGAAAATTGTAATGTAATGATTAAAGAAAATTATAGTAATTGTAATTTAGAATTGTTATAGGTCAAGATTTGTACGTGAAGCGGAAGACCAAAATATGGTACGGGTCAGCCAGTCGTGAGTGTAAGCGACAGCTATTGATAGTTACTGGCTTTAATTTATGATCATTTATGATATCTATTTTTTACTTTTGTGTTAGCTGTTTTAAGTATTTGTTTTGTTTGCAGACTAAAACTTCTCTTATATGTTATTGTTTCTTGGGAAATTCTAGTTAATCGAGACGTTTATAAAGAAATATTTTTGGTCAGTTTGTTTTGTTTGAATAGACATGCATGGTGGTAAGGGACAGAATAAAAGCTACGGTTTGTTTATATTTGTTATTATTGATTAGTACTTTTCATTTCTAACATTAGCTGTTTAAAGTGTTTGTGTTGTATTTAGACAAAGTTCTTTTTCAAATCTTATTGATTACCACCTGGTTGAAAACCTGGTTTAAAAAGCGAGATATACATAAATATACTTATGTAAGTAGGAGAGATGGCCAGAGAGCGTTATTGGATTACGTGTTAATTGACAGGCGCGCGAAAGAGAGACTTTTGGATGTTAATGTGCTGAGAGGTGCAACTGGAGGGACTAAGGTGAAGATTTGTATGGGTTTTCAGAAAAGAAGAGTGAATGTTGGGGTGAAGAGGGTGGTGAGAGTAAGTGAACTTGGGAAGGAGACTTGTGTGAGGAAGTACCAGGAGAGACTGAGTACAAAATGGAAAAAGGTGAGAACAATGGAAGTAAGGGGAGTGGGGGAGGAATGGGATGTATTTAGGGAATCAGTGATGGATTGCGCAAAAGATGCTTGTAGCATGAGAAGAGTGGGAGGTGGGTTGATTAGAAAGGGTAGTGAGTGGTGGGATGAAGAAGTAAGAGTATTAGTGAAAGAGAAGAGAGAGGCATTTGGACGATTTTTGCAGGGAAAAAATGCAATTGAGTGGGAGATGTATAAAAGAAAGAGACAGGAGGTCAAGAGAAAGGTGCAAGAGGTGAAAAAAGGGCAAATGAGAGTTGGGGTGAGAGAGTATCATTAAATTTTAGGGAGAATAAAAAGATGTTCTGGAAGGAGGTAAATAAAGTGCGTAAGACAAGGGAGCAAATGGGAACTTCAGTGAAGGGCGCAAATGGGGAGGTGATGACAAGTAGTGGTGATGTGAGAAGGAGATGGAGTGAGTATTTTGAAGGTTTGTTGAATGTGTTTGATGATAGAGTGGCAGATATAGGGTGTTTTGGTCGAGGTGGTGTGCAAAGTGAGAGGGTTAGGGAAAATGATTTGGTAAACAGAGAAGAGGTAGTAAAAGCTTTGCGGAAGATGAAAGCCGGCAAGGCAGCAGGTTTGGATGGTATTGCAGTGGAATTTATTTAAAAAGGGGGTGACTGTATTGTTGACTGGTTGGTAAGGTTATTTAATGTATGTATGACTCATGGTGAGGTGCCTGAGGATTGGCGGAATGTGTGCATAGTGCCATTGTACAAAGGCAAAGGGGATAAGAGTGAGTGCTCAAATTACAGAGGTATAAGTTTGCTGAGTATTCCTGGTAAATTATACGGGAAGGTATTGATTGAGAGGGTGAAGGCATGTACAGAGCATCAGATTGGGGAAGAGCAGTGTGGTTTCAGAAGTGGTAGAGGATGTGTGGATCAGGTGTTTGCTTTGAAGAATGTATGTGAGAAATACTTAGAAAAGCAAATGGATTTGTATGGAGCATTTATGGATCTGGAGAAGGCATATGATAGAGTTGATAGAGATGCTCTGTGGAAGGTATTAAGAATATATGGTGTGGGAGGCAAGTTGTTAGAGGCAGTGAAAAGTTTTTATCGAGGATGTAAGGCATGTGTACGTGTAGGAAGAGAGGAAAGTGATTGGTTCTCAGTGAATGTAGGTTTGCGGCAGGGGTGTGTGATGTCTCCATGGTTGTTTAATTTGTTTATGGATGGGGTTGTTAGGGAGGTGAATGCAAGAGTTTTGGAAAGAGGGGCAAGTATGAAGTCTGTTGGGGATGAGAGAGCTTGGGAAGTGAGTCAGTTGTTGTTCGCTGATGATACAGCGCTGGTGCCTGATTCATGTGAGAAACTGCAGAAGCTAGTGACTGAGTTTGGTAAAGTGTGTGAAAGAAGAAAGTTAAGAGTAAATGTGAATAAGAGCAAGGTTATTAGGTACAGTAGGGTTGAGGGTCAAGTCAATTGGGAGATGAGTTTGAATGGAGAAAAGCTGGAGGAAGTGAAGTGTTTTAGATATCTGGGAGTGGATCTAGCAGCGGATGGAACCATGGAAGCGGAAGTGGATCATAGGGTGGGGGAGGGGGCGAAAATTCTGGGAGCCTTGAAGAATGTGTGGAAGTCGAGAACATTATCTCGGAAAGCAAAAATGGGTATGTTTGAAGGAATAGTGGTTCCAACAATGTTGTATGGTTGCGAGGCGTGGGCTATGGATAGAGTTGTGCGCAGGAGGATGGATGTGCTGGAAATGAGATGTTTGAGGACAATGTGTGGTGTGAGGTAGTTTGATCGAGTAAGTAACGTAAGGGTAAGAGAGATGTGTGGAAATAAAAAGAGCGTGGTTGAGAGAGCAGAAGAGGGTGTTTTGAAATGATTTGGGCACATGGAGAGAATGAGTGAGGAAAGATTGACCAAGAGGATATATGTGTCGGAGGTGGAGGGAACGAGGAGAAGAGGGAGACCAAATTGGAGCTGGAAAGATGGAGTGAAAAAGATTTTGTGTGATCGGGGCCTGAACATGCAGGAGGGTGAAAGGAGGGCAAGGAATAGAGTGAATTGGAGCGATGTGGTATACCGGGGTTGACGTGCTGTCAGTGGATTGAATAAAGGCATGTGAAGCGTCTGGGGCAAACCATGGAAAGCTGTGTAGGTATGTATATTTGCGTGTGTGGACGTATGTATATACATGTGTATGGGGGTGGGTTGGGCCATTTCTTTCGTCTGTTTCCTTGCGCTACCTCGCAAACGCGGGAGACAGCGACGAAGCAAAAAAAAAAAAAAAAAAAATTGATTACCACATGAAAGCTAGGCTCTATAAGTGTCAAGTAAACAATATGTGATATTTTGAGTTAAGTCGAGGTGCTATTTACCACTGGCGTTTAGATATTTGGGACCCTTGGGGATAGATTTGCCAAGATCATCACGGCCAAATTGACTGGATGGCAACCTAGGAGCTAGGCAGAATTGGATATCATAAAATCCTAAACAGTCGGTGGTTCCTGGGGCCTACCCTCCATCCTCTTGTAACTACGCTGCTGATTAGCATTTTGTTCTTTATATTTTTCAGAGGAACAAGACACTTCTGCATCTCTGTAAAGTTAAGGACTCATTGAAATTAATTCTTCAGATATTATCTGCAGTAAAAGGTAAAGTTGACAAGTTACTTTGCTCTTCTTCATAATGGGTTTCCCCTGATGTTTTCAATTAATGTTTAGCCTACCTAAATTTTCTTGTCGTACTTATATATTTATGTGTTGTTTCCAAACGGTAATTTGAATGGAATGACCTCATATATTTGTGTGTTGTTTCCAAACTGTAATTTGAAAGGAATGGCCTCGCTGAGCCCCAAGATGACCCTGTTTAAGAGAATACTCTTATTGTGAAGTAACATTGTCGTACAAGATGTAAAACAATTCCAAAGCTTTTTTCTTTTCCTCATGTTGTCACGTTGTTTAAAGTATTTAGTTGAGCTATTTGTTTTTCAATGAAACTGCATGAAATATTTATTTGTGTGGAACTATGATTATTCCAATGATAATTTTATTTTATGGATTTCCCATGTTTTATGCTGATATCTATCTTCTTGTGTTTAATTATTTCATTCTGGTACCAGTTTTCACAACACATTATGTACTTTTGATTCTTATATTTGGACTCCAGTTTATTCTTGCATTATGGCTTCACCAGTCTAGCGACAACAAAATTGGCTGTAATATTACTAATCCATGCAAACTGTTTCATTGTTTATCTTTGCTATGTACTGTACACCTCCAGTTGCCTTTTTTTTGTACCTTGCATCAAACCAATAATTTTCATATGTATTCCTCTCAGTGTTATTGTTTACCAGTAAATTAGTTTATGTACATGTTTGGAGTCAGTTTTGTGTTTGAGGTTATTATATTTTTAGTCCTGGACATTTTAGTGTTGTGTGTTCAATATGTTATCTTCAGCTTCTATGTTAGAGGCTATTTTTGTTTCTTATTTGATATATTATGTATGGAGAGTCTTCCTACGATCATAACATTATGTTTGTATTAAACCATGTTCACAGCTCCCTTATCGACTGCCACTGTGGTGTTGTGTGTTTCAGTTATCAGTTTTGTTTCTTGAATTAGACCATCGTTGGGATATTGATTTCATCCCATATTTCTACTCCTTGTATGTTTCGACATGAAGGATATTATATGGGAAATCTATACTGCCATAACCTTAACAACAATATTGTTTTCCTTTAGTAAGCTTAACAATATTATTTTTCCTTTAATGACCTTAGCAATATCTTTTTCCCATTGGTGTGATTGGCAGTATTTTTTTCCCTTTACCACTGCTCTTACTACGTCTCTTCAGAAAACTAGAATAAAAATGGTATTTTCACTTTCAAAGTAATGTAATGACATAACGACTAAAAGATCTGATAACATACCAACCTCTTTAAAGCTAACAGGTGATCAATTTGAGACCTCTCATTCACTGGTGTAAAGTTAGTTTTTGTGTAGTGTGTTATTTAAGGTTATACTCAGGCATCTGAAGAATTCACACATATGTGTTAACTACAGGGAGGTAATGGCCAGGTCATCTAACTACTAATTCCAGCTTATGACATGTGTTCATAGTGCCAATTATATCAAAAAACACTACTACAATTTGTGCTTTAACTACAGTCAGTGGTATCACCTCCACTGTACATCACTGTCATCCACTGGAGACTACTCAGAACACTGGACGTACAGCAGCCATTCAGAAAATAACTTACAAAACTCCGTCACAAACACCTTCACCTCGAGCACAAATTTCCAATAAACAGCATTACAGAATGCGCATTTTCAGTCTTCACAAATAGATCATTCTACGCCACAGAACTGCAATGACAAACTAAAGATTTTGCAATTCAGTGCTAGTAATGATAAGAACAAATACACAGAAATTTTCAGCTAATTAAGAGAATGCAGTATCCTTGTAGAACTCATCTAAGAAGCTAGTCTCGCATCCAGATCTCACAGCTGTAAGAAATAACAGACAAGGAGTAGGTACTCATAACACTTATTCACCAAACCATAATTTTCTCCACAACTGACACCATACAACAGCTCACAGACAACAACAATATCCTATAAACACAGTACTAGGTGCAAGATAATCAATATCTGCATACCTCCTCACTCTACATACCCCATAAGATACACTACCCAACAGCAGAACCTCGGTAAGATGCTCCCATTATTAAAGATTTGAATGTCCACTTTGTTCAGCATTCACACTTATGATCTTTGAGGTAAATTTCTTCAACTGTAACTTCTCAGTATACTTAACCTATGCAACCAACCAACCAACCAGACTCCCAGTCCACCACCTCCTGCAGCTAACTTTGTGAAACAACATTCTGCTCACACCAGCATTACATGGAAGGGTGCTACGGGAACTATCCTCTGACCACTTACCCATCCTGAGCACACTCCATCCAGCTCACCCAGTCAATACAAAAGACAGCTACCTGGGTCAGAGGAGTGCAACGTGACGACCACCTGAGTGCTGGATCACTAAACAGGCGTCACTAACCCTCCAGATACCCAGGCGGTTAGTACTGGTAATATACCTCCCTGGTTGTTAGCTTCCTACAAACTACTACCTACTCCCATAAATTACACACATCGTAAAGTAAAGAAACCACCTTACACATAACCACTCACCATTGATAGAAATCAGTTATCAAATCAATATTCTTAAATAAATCTATCATTAAACTAATCATATAGAGGCAAACAGATAACTGGCACTCCTTCATCAACACAGTGAACCGAAAGACCCACATCACCACTCGTCTCACCAGTCCTCACTCATGAAGCACACCTGACTCATCACAGTAAAATCCATTGTCCCAAAGAACTTACAGACATACTCATGAGATACTTTTCAAACATTATCCACAAACCAATCTCGCCTTTAAAAAGGAAAGTGGTGAAAAATTTACCCAAAATCCATTCAGAGACAATCGCCCACGTACCCTTCACTCCCACTAATACAAACAGTGCCTTTAAGATATTAGGGAACTTTCCTCCTACAGACCTTAATAATGTAACAGACTTTCATATGAAACACTACGGTCCATTTGCTAATGGGTTTGGAAGCCTCTTACCAACATGCTCTTGAACTGGCCCAAATGCAGCAGTCGCACAACCAGTCTTCCACCACCTAAAACAGTGTACCTGAACAGAAGTCCCACAGACTTTACATATGTAATGAAAATAGATAATTAAGGTTTTTCGTAGCAATTATGTTAAAATTTTAAGTTTTCTAAGTCTATTTAGCTAAATTTTCTGGGTGTATCTAGCGTATGTGAGCACATTAAAAAAAATGGGTAGTAAGGATAACAATCTGACCTCAACATGAAATATGTAAACATTGTGTTAGGGATGAATGTTTCACAATCAAAGGTTCAGCTAAGGATTTAAAAACTTCCATTAGTTTCTTATATATTAGATGTCCTCGCTGCTCTGATATCTAGAAACTGTACCTTTGATAGAGGTTATATTTCAACATCCTTTCAGTTCTATGTAGCCCTTAAACTTGCACCTTTAAAGTGCATTTTTGTTGCTTAATATTATGTTTGGTGACTTTCCAAGGCATATTTGAAGGCAAGTCTGCCTCCACATTGATGGATCTATTAGGTCTTGCAGAACAACAGATGCTGCTGTCCTCAAGGCAAATGACCTGTATGTAGAGAAGGTCAAGAATCATTGTTTAAGCTTGTATTTTAGAGAATTGATATGATATACAGTTTGTTGTGCAACTATGTAGCTATTTTCCTGACAGTGGAAAGTATAATCGGTTTATTTTTCAGAAATCAGTTTGATGAATCCTGCCCTGAGCCCTTGCTTGCTTAATTCAAAATGAAGCGCATTAAGATGTTGCAGCAAATAATGGAGAAGGCTTACACGCACTTAAGCATACAGAGGCTTGACTAGGAAGCATCATAATTTCTAGAAACTGCCAATCCCTCCTCAGAAAAGTCAGCAGACCCTGCAGTCTCAGCCATCTTGTTCAGACCAACAACCCAACTATTCCAAGGTCAAACATAAATGAAACTTTTCTCTGTAATGTGAAAATTCCTGCAGCAATGTAGAATTTTCAGAGCTATGTTGTATATGTTCGTGGTAAAGGCTACTTAAAAATGTCATACATGTTGTAGGGGTTTCATATGATGAATCTTTTTTCATGTTCAAAGGAGTAAGCGGCTCTTAAAATAGTAAAGGAGCCCTTTTTTTCGGCTTCTTTGAGAAAAAAGACTTGTCTGCTACTGCTGGCATCATGCCACGCCTGTTTTATGCTGAACTATCATAACATTGTCATATTGAGAGAGCAATATGGAGGCTTTAAATACTATGATTTACTTGCACACATACGGGAATCACTAGCACGGCGCAGCTGGCTATCTAGTGCTGTGCTCACCACCCAATAGTACCAAATAATTTCCTGTCAAGTGGAAAAATGAAACTCTGATCTAACATTTCTCACAGAAACTGAAAACAAGGTGTAGGTAAATAGAATGACAGTGGTCAAAGATAAGAGAAAATGAATTATACTATAGCATGACAGGCATGAAAGAGCTGGTCTTCAGAAAGTTAAAACAGAGATTTTATCAGGAATACAATATAAATCTTAAAGTAGAGCTTACAAAAATCCTATAAGGCAACTTGCAATAAGTGTGATCTTAGAGCACATAATAATCACAATCCAGTCAGGTGTAGCTCTCAAAAACCAATGAGGTAGCAAAGTTGAATAACAATACAAAGGCTAACTGAACAATGTGCAAAGGTGAATAGAAATGATATTCATGTATAGGGTTTTGTAAGCTTTACAGTAAATTTGATGGAAGGTACTAAATTGTTAAGTAAGGGGAGAAATATTTGTAAACTTTCATTTGTTCGTCAAACACAAAGAACATCATCTACATACCTAAACCAAATTGCATTAGAAGGTAAGATATCCTTTAGTAATTTTGTTTCAGAAAATTCCATATAAAGATTGCTTTGTACAGGTCAAAGAGGGTCACCCATTACCATACCAAATTTTTAGCATAATATTGTCAATTAAATTGAAATACACAGTTTTTATACACAATTTTATCAGTTCAATGAAATTTGATTTTGAAACAGGTAAATGAATATCATCCAAGACATCAGATAAATATTCTAAAAGGTCATCAACTGGATCTTTAGTGAAAAGTGAGGAAACATCAAAGCTAACTAGTTTAAAATCAAAATTAACATTGATATTGTTTAGCTTGTTGACTAAATCTACATTATTCATGATATTAGAATTTGATACCTTACCCACTAAAGGGCTTAATAAAGAAACTAACCATTTTGACAATTTATATGTGATGGAGCCTAGTGAACTCACTATAGGTCTTGCTGGAAAATTCTGTTTATGTTCTTATAAGTCCATACATATATGGCAATGAAGGGGACAAAGATGACAAACTTTTGATAAGAGAAATGTTACCTTTCAACAACAACTTCATTTCTTTATTGAAGTGAGAATTAACTGCTTCTAAGGGATTTTTGCTAAGTTTAGAATATGTTGTGTCATCATTTAGAGGTTCATTCATTTTAGATAAATAGTTACTTTTGTCTAAAATCACAGAAGAGTTAGACTTATCTACCTTGTTTAATCACGTTAAAAACTATAATCATTGTATTGACTGGAGTAACGCCATCTCAGTTATTAACTCTGACTCTATTACCAAGAGAAATATCACTGAATCTTCTGTTATTAAGTACACAAAGAATTATAATCTTAATATTAGTGATGGTCTATACAAATTAGATAACTTTATTGCAGAGAAATATATTGTCACGAAGAAAAAGATCAAAATGGTGGGAGTAAGGTGTTGTGATGCGTTATGTCTGGGAAGGAGAGGTTGTATGTTTGTGGAGTAAGAACCAGCAGACAACGTCTGGGTGAGACAGGAAGGTAAGAAAGCTGCCTAGGTCAGAGGAGTGGTAATTAACAGCCACTAAAATGCCACGTGGTGCCTGGAAACTGTAATGACCAAAGTGGCATGGGGGCCTGCATGGGTCTGCTGGTGGTGGCGGGGTTGTCGTCAGAGACCAAATATAAATGTTGATGTTGCATGACATTAAGGTGAGGCTGTCGTGTGGTGTGGCGGGAAAGGTAGTACAATACTGGAAGCTGGTAATGTGGTATCGTACTCAGGCATGAAGCTCTGAAAGATCTGTGTGGCTGAACACGACGGCGCGACCTTCAGGTATTATGATGGCCTGACCTTTGACCTGACCATTAAGGTTATACGTGCATGTATGTACGTAACCGTAAGTATGTTTTCCTTTGTCATTATGTGTTTACAGTATACATTTGACCAGTTGGTGATCTCAGTGGTGTCTGTGCTAAGGCCTGGCGTAAACTTTTGGACCTACAAGCATAAAAGAAAGTTGTGGAGGCAAGTGTAGAGAAGGAAATTCTTGTGAATATTTCATGTGTGCTTCCATCATGCAGACCACAGTGTTGTTGAGTCAGGCTGGAGGTTTGGAGAGGCAAAGAAGAGACTGGACTTGATGACTTGTGTATGGGAACGAAAGACTGACGTGGTACCTCTCCTGTCCTGCCTGACTCTCGTCCCAAGCGTCTCTCTCCTCTCCAACCTTACTCTCGTCCCAAGCCTCTCTCTCCTCTCCAACCTTACTCTCGTCCCAAGCCTCTCTCTCCTGTCCTGCCTGACTCTCGTCCCAAGCCTCTCTCTCCTGTCCTGCCTGACTCTCGTCCCAAGCCTCTCTCTCCTGTCCTGCCTGACTCTCGTCCCAAGCCTCTCTCTCCTGTCCTGCCTGACTCTCGTCCCAAGCCTCTCTCTCCTGTCCAGCCTGACTCTCGTCCCAAGCCTCTCTCTCCTGTCCTGCCTGACTCTCGTCCCAAGCCTCTCTCTCCTGTCCTGCCTGACTCTCGTCCCAAGCCTCTCTCTCCTGTCCTGCCTGACTCTCGTCCCAAGCCTCTCTCTCCTGTCCTGCCTGACTCTCGTCCCAAGCCTCTCTCTCCTGTCCAGCCTGACTCTCGTCCCAAGCCTCTCTCTCTCCTGTCCTGCCTGACTCTCGTCCCTAGCCTCTCTCTCCCCCCTCCTGCTTGACTCTCGTCCCAAGCTTTTCTCTCCTCTTCGGCCTGAGTCTCGTCCCAAACCTGCCTCCCATCTGATGATGATGATGATAGAAAAGTCCCTTCCAAGGAGGGGCGGGAGAAGAGAGGGGGAAAAGAGCATGAATTGTTAGAGGAAGTGAACTTTAGAGGGAGGAAAAGAGCCAGGGCTTAACCCAGCTTGCATAGGAAAAATAGGATAAGCAGGGCGGAGATGATGAGTGGAGGGCAAAGTTTTATTTTAGTTATCTTTTTTAATATCCATTTCTTTATCAATTTATTTTATTTTATTTTTTGTATTACTTATTTACTTTCTTTTTTATTTTTTTCATTTTCATCTTTGTAAGGGATACAGGAGGAGGTGGATCGTATCTCTGGCCGATGGACACTGATTTTACCAAGGCGTTCCCCGCACGGACTTAGCAGCAAGATCTATATGGGTTTTTAGTTTTTTAATATATTGGCACTGGATGTTGTCCAGGTTGTATATTAAACATGTTACCTGGGTGATCTATTCCCAGGAGATTGTTGAAGTAATCAATCCAGTGAGTATGATGTATTTGAAATCGCTCTACTTGTCTTTCAAACAATTTCCTCCAGTAGATGTTTAGAGGAGGGATTCGTGCTCTCTCGTGAAGTTCTGTGTTCCTGATGAACTCGTGCCATTTGATGTTAAAAACCCAACGTAGAGCTTTGTTCTGAATGATTTGGAGTGCACGGATGTTGGATTTGGCTCCGAGTTCGAGAGATGAAGGGGCGTATGTGATAAGTGGTCGTATTAATGCTTTGTAGAGGTGCAATTTGGTTTTGAATTGTGCCTCTCTGAGTCTATACAATTTTGCGAGCTCCGCTCTCGCAATAGCCGCTCTAGATTGTATATGTCGGTTCATTCTCAGGTGTACATCATAATCTAGGCCCAGCACAGTGTTGGTGTTTGAGATGGAAATGGGTAAATATCGGTGTATACGGGAGTGTAGGTAGACATTAGTTATGTTGTATCTCTGACGTACATTAATGTAGGATATGTTGGATTTTGCAGGATCTGTTTTAATCCTCCATTTTAACTCCCAGAGCGAAACGTGGTCAATTTCCTGTTGGGTTCTATTGATTAAATGTGTGAGGGATCTGGCTCTGATTAGCTGCGTGACATCATCTGCATATTGGAGAGTGATGGAGTCCAGGTGTATAGGATTGGGAAGATCATTTGAGTAGAGTGTGTAGAGAGTGGGGGCCAGCACGAAGCCTTGAGGTACACCGGCATTAAGGAAGAAGTAGTTTGAGTAAGTGTTTTTGTATTTGATTTGGGTTTTTCTGTTACGAAAATAGTTAGAGAGAAGCTTAATGGTGGGTCGTGGGAGCTGGAATAGGATGCTTAGTTTATACCTCAATCCATTGTGCCACACGGTGTCAAAGGCTTTGTCAACATCTTATGTGATGAGTGCGGTCATTTTGTGTGTCCGCGTGTTGTTTTTTATGTAGTTCGTAATGATGTTGAGTTCATCTTGTGTGGAGCGATGTTGATGAAAGCCAAACTGTTTGTGTGAGAGTAGGTTGTTGTTTGTAAGGTGTTGTCTAAGTCTGTTGTTTAAGATTCTTTCAAATGTCTTCCCAATGGACTCAAGTAGGCTGATGGGTCTGTAGTTCATTGAGTCTCTGTTAGATTTGTTGATCTAGGTATCATTGTGGTTGTTGCTGTTTTGAAGGCCGCGGTAAGATAGCCAGAGGCTAGTGCCGCGTTGAAGAGGAAGGTGATGGCTCTAATAGTGTTGTTAGGGAGATGTGTAAGTAGCTGGTAACCAGTGCCTGAATTACCTGGTGCTACTTTGGCGATTTGAGGAGGAGGAATTTGACCTCGCTCGATCTTATGGGAGTTGTGAGAAGGTGGTCGTGTGAAAGCGATTGGAGGTGCATGATCTGTTCTGGGTAGAAGTGACTGGGTCTGTTTTGTATGTGTTGTGTGACAATTTGAGTGTTTTCGTACGCCAGAGGGTGAGGGGGTGAGGGTGAAAGATACCTTCCCAGTGTTGTTGACAAATGTTGGCAATGTCTTGTGGGTTATGGTGTAGAGTGTTGTCGTCATTTAGCCTATTAAAGTCTATTTCGGTATTCTTTGTAGCTTTCGGATTCTGTTCCAAAACTCTTGAGATTTGATTCGGTGTTGTTCTGTTGTGGTGATAAGAGATTTTCAGTGTCTATTGTGGTCTTCTAGAAGGCTGTTGAGTGTGTGGTTTCGTAGGGAGGTGAGGTCCCACTGTACTAGGCTCAACCGATGTCTGTTTTGCTCAAAGCGTCGACGGTAGCACGAGATGAGTCTTGTTGCTTTGGAAGAAGGGAAAAAGGAGTATCTTGAAGTAAATGAAGATCTGGGGATAGAAATGTCAGTTGCCTGTATGATTGTTTCATTTATATGTTCTATTTCTGTGTCTATTAGTGTTATTGGGTGATTTTCGTAGTTTGTGGTGTAAGTGCAGTTGGAGAGAGTGTCTTTGAAGCTCTCCCAGTCTGCTCTTTTGTAGCAGTAGTGTGAGGGTGATGGGACGAGGATAGGGTTAGACGAGAGATGAAGAAAGATAGGGATGTGGTCGGAACCACACAGTGGTCCTGGAGATTGCAAATTCTGAAGATAATTACTGGCTCTGTTGGAGAAGACAAGGTCAGGTCTGCCTTTTCCTCCTTGGCCAGTGAAGACAGTGTGGAAGTAAGGTCCGAGGAAGTTAAAATGTTTGTAAGAGTATAAAGCGAATAAGTCATCACCATGAGAATTGTTTCTGTTGTGATGGAAGGTTCTGTGTTGGGCGTTGAGGTCAGCTAGAAGGTAGACTGGGATATGTGTGTAATTGAATACTGTGTAGAGATCATGGAGTGGAATGGTAGTGTTGGGTCGAGAGTATGTAGTGCAGAAGATAATGAAGCCATGTATTGTGTTTATCTTAACTGCTAGAAAGTGTTCGTATTGCCATGAGGTGGCGAGGTATTCGTGTTCGATGGTTTTGCGTATGAGAATGGCGACTCCCTCGTGTCTACTGTCTGGAGACTGTCGTGATGTATACCCGTAATGTCTAATTTTATATCCGTTGGTGATACATGTGAAGTTAAGTATCACAACATCGGGTTTTTTCTCTTCGAGGAGAGTGGCAATCAGATGACGGCCATTGTGATAGCTGCGCACGTTAAATTGTAAGATTTTTAGCATTTTACGACTTATGGAAATTTATTGGCCTTCTGTGTCTGTTGTCGATGAAGGCCGTTGACGCACCGTTTGAGTGTTTCACGTGTATCATGTTTCTAGTCTTGGGTCGGGATATATCTGGTGAGGGGTCAGGAGAGGGGAGAGATGAGGGGAGAGGGTCATTGTCAACAATTTGAAGGTCAAGGTTGACCGTTGGTGGGTTGTCTGGTGTGTCGGCAGGTCAGGTGCTGGGGCTCCTCTGGGAGGGTTAGGCTCGGGACGGAGGGAGGGGGAAGGGGGAGGGGGGGATTGGTGAGTGGAGGTTCGTGGGGAACTGTCGTGGTGGTGGAAGTTGGGACGGTGGGGGTGGGAGAGGAATCGGTATTTGGAGAGACAGTAGGATTGTTGGTGTTGGGTTGGGGGGTTGTGGATGGAGTTGTGTTAGGGGGTGCGGAGGGGGTATTGGAAGTTGGGAGGGTGACAGGTTGAGTAGTTGGGGGAGAGTTGGAAGTGTTACTGGGGGTCTCATGGGATATGTTTTCGTTAGGGGACAGGGTGGCGGACGAGACAGGGGTCGGTGAGGGATGGTTGGTGGCGGGGAGCTGAGGAGTTCAGGTGGAGTTCGTACATTGGGTAGGTTGTTATGAGCAAGCAGCAAATCGAAAATTCTGATGAATTCCGACTTATCTTCCCCGCTCAGGAACAACGCTTTTAGGTAGCACGGATGTATCCTACCTTGTAGGGTGAGGAGGTCTGAAGAATTAGTAGTTGGGATAGGAGAAGCTTGGGTGGCAGGGGGAGGAGCAGCAGCAGCAACTGTTGCGTAGAGGTGAGGGTTTGTGGAAGGAGGTGAGTTGGATTTTTGTGCCTGACGCACTGTGCGGAGTTGCTCCTTCTTACGTGGACACAGCCCAGATACAGCAACATGTCTACCTTTACAGTTGACACACTTCGCTGCCTGAACCTTGCACTCACGAAAACCATGACCAGTTTCCGCGCATTGACTACAGGTTTGGTGGGGTTCTTTACAGTTCTTAGTCTCATGTCGGTATTTCAGACATTTGAAACATTGTTGTATGTCGAGATATTCATCTTTCTTCAGGGATTTTGCAGGCACAGAGATCATGGGGAACAGGACTCCCTGGGAGAGCAGGCGATCAGCCTCGGTCGGGTTTGAACATTGTACCTCTATTGATCTGGAGTTATTCGGTTTATAGACGTTGATGACATTAACGTCATTGTTTTCGCCATTGATGGCTTCAACAATCTCCGAAGGGCTGAGGGACAAGATGGATGCATCAACATTGTAGGCAATAATAGTACATCTAGCTTGAAGGGGGCAGCGGTCCTGAACGATTTGGTAGTTTTTTTAGCTAGTTCATCAAGGAGAGGCTTAGATAGGATTCTATCTAAATCACTATCTTTACTCAAGCAAATCTTAAACTGGTATTTGCTCGAGGGGAATTGAATGACCCTAGTAGGACGGATCTCAGTGGTCTTAAAGACGATGGACAGGAGTTCGAACGTGGAAGGAGGGAGACAATCAGTTTTGAGGGATTTTAGACGTATGTGGGGCGGCATGTTGGTGGCATCAGTGTCCTAGTGCGAGAAAACGTGAGTGAGGGAGGCTCGACGGTCCAAGGTAGGGGAGAGGTAAGAGATAGTGTGAGGGTCTCCAGCCCGTCAGGTGAGAACAGGTCCACTCCAGCCTCCACTCCTCAGGAAAATGAGTTTTCCAGAATGGGGTGGGGAAGCTGGGGTAGAGATTGCTCAAGCCAAACGGTCGTGAGATGGATGATGGATGATAGAAAATAGAAAATAAAAAGGGATGTGAAGATGGACTGGAGGCAATGTGGGGGTGTGGGGAGCAGCGAGGGTGGTGAGGGAACAGCCTGCCGGCGTCGTCACCGTAACGGTCTCCCGCGGGAAGGACCAACGCGGGAGGCAACGTTACAATCCACTTCTTTCTTAGGTCTTCTCTCTTCTCTCTTCTGTCTTCTTTCTTCTTTCTCCTCTCTTCTGTCTTCTTTCTTCTCTCTTCTGTCTTCTCTCTTCTATCTTCTGTCTTCTTTCTTCTGTCTTCTCTCTTCTGTCTTCTTTCTTCTCTCTTCTGTCTTCTCTCTTCTATCTTCTGTCTTCTTTCTTCTCTCTTCTGTCTTCTTTCTTCGGTCTTCTCTCTTCTGTCTTCTCTCTACTGTCTTCTTTCTTCTCTCTTCTTTCTTCTCTCTTCGTGGGATCTGGTGGTTAATCCTCCATCAACCACGTGGTTAACACGTGGTCGAGACAGGAGCAGCAAGAACCTTCTCGAATGGCTAGAAAAGATGATGTATACGTAGGAACATTCTTATATATACCGGGTCAGATGGACGTAAAAGTAGCAGTTGTACCTTCTGTGCCTATCATCGTGTGCTTTTGTGAAATATGCATTTTTCTTTGGTGTATCTTATGGAACATAGACAACACAGCAAGCTCTATCTTATGACACCATTATATTTTACTTTTTTCCTATATACATAGAGATAATCGTATAAAATTGCCTTTCAACCTTCACTCCGATCAAGCGAGGCAGGGTGGGCGGAGCTTATGGCTTTCCTTCAGCCAATAGGGAGGGAGTTTGTGTCTGCTAGTGCATAAAACGCGCTCTCGCCACCGAAGACGACATTACCAAATTACTGATGCTTAACCTAAACAATACATAGGAATTTCACCCTTACAACTTATCAAACTATATCAAATGCAGCCCTCTCATTGGTAGATCATTGTCAACCAATGGCAAGCACGTATTTCACTATACATAGGCCCGTTATACCCTTATTCAAACGTCCCGTCTACAAAAAAGGACTTTAACGGGCCTTCCTTTCCACGCTTAACATGCCCACCCACTACTACCACAAACACAAACTCCCATTACTTGTATACTTTATTTACTTATAATTTCTCGCTGTATCCCGCGTTAGCGAGGCAGCGAAAGGAATCACACGAAAGAATGGGCCAACCCTCCCACATACACATGTATACACATACACGTGCAGAAACGCCCATATACATACCTATGCATTTCAACCTATACATATTCATACATACACATACATATATATATGTATGTGTATGTATGTGTATATATATATGTATGTGTATGTATGTGTATATATATATGTATGTGTATATATATATATATATATATATATTTTTTTTTTTTTTTTTTTTTTCAAACTATTCGCCATTTCCCGCGTTAGCGAGGTAGCGTTAAGATCTTAACAGAGAACTGGGCCATTGAGGGAATATCCTCACCTGGCCCCCTTCTCTGTTCCTTCTTTTGGAAAATTAAAAAAAAATTGAGAGGGGAGGATTTCCAGCCCCCCGCTCCCATATATATATATATATATATATATATATATATATATATATATATATATATATATATATATATTTTTTTTATACTTTGTCGCTGTCTCCCGCGTTTGCGAGGTAGCGCAAGGAAACAGACGAAAGAAATGGCCCACCCCCCCCCCCATACACATGTACATACACACGTCCACACACGCAAATATACATACCTACACAGCTTTCCATGGTTTACCCCAGACGCTTCACATGCCTTGATTCAATCCACTGACAGCACGTCAACCCCTGTATACCACATCGCTCCAATTCACTCTATTCCTTGCCCTCCTTTCACCCTCCTGCATGTTCAGGCCCCGACCACACAAAATCTTTTTCACTCCATCTTTCCACCTCCAATTTGGTCTCCCTCTTCTCCTCGTTCCCTCCACCTCCGACACATATATCCTCTTGGTCAATCTTTCCTCACTCATTCTCTCCATGTGCCCAAACCATTTCAAAACACCCTCTTCTGCTCTCTCAACCACGATCTTTTTATTTCCACACATCTCTCTTACCCTTACATTACTTACTCGATCAAACCACCTCACACCACACATTGTCCTCAAACATCTCATTTCCAGCACATCCATCCTCCTGCGCACAACTCTATCCATAGCCCACGCCTCGCAACCATACAACATTGTTGGAACCACTATTCCTTCAAACATACCCATTTTTGCTTTCCGAGATAATGTTCTCGACTTCCACACATTCTTCAAGGCTCCCAGAATTTTCGCCCCCTCCCCCACCCTATGAGCCACTTCCGCTTCCATGGTTCCATCCGCTACCAGATCCACTCCCAGATATCTAAAACACTTCACTTCCTCCAGTTTTTCTCCATTCAAACTCACCTCCCAATTGACTTGACCCTCAACCCTACTGTACCTAATAACCTTCCTCTTATTCACATTTACTCTTAACTTTCTTCTTCCACACACTTTACCAAACTCAGTCACCAGCTTCTGCAGTTTCTCACATGAATCAGCCACCAACGCTGTATCATCAGCGAACAACAACTGACTCACTTCCCAAGCTCTCTCATCCCCAACAGACTTCATACTTGCCCCTCTTTCCAAAACTCTTGCATTTACCTCCCTAACAACCCAATCCATAAACAAATTAAACAACCATGGAGACATCACACACCCCTGCCGCAAACCTACATTCACTGAGAACCAATCACTTTCCTCTCTTCCTACACGTACACATGCCTTACATCCTCGATAAAAACTTTTCACTGCTTCTAACAACTTGCCTCCCACACCATATATTCTTAATACCTTCCACAGAGCATCTCTATCAACTCTATCATATGCCTTCTCCAGATCCATAAATGCTACATACAAATCCATTTGCTTTTCTAAGTATTTCTCACATACATTCTTCAAAGCAAACACCTGATCCACACATCCTCTACCACTTCTGAAACCACACTGCTCTTCCCCAATCTGATGCTCTGTACATGCCTTCACCCTCTCACTCAATACCCTCCCATATAATTTACCAGGAATACTCAACAAACTTATACCTCTGTAATTTGAGCACTCACTCTTATCCCCTTTGCCTTTGTACAATGGCACTATGCACGCATTCCGCCAATCCTCAGGCACCTCACCATGAGTCATACATACATTAAATAACCTTACCAACCAGTCAACAATACAGTCACCCCCTTTTTTAATAAATTCCACTGCAATACCATCCAAACCTGCTGCCTTGCCGGCTTTCATCTTCGCAAAGCTTTTACTACCTCTTCTCTGTTTACCAAATCATTTTCCCTAACCCTCTCACTTTGCACACCACCTCGACCAAAACACCCTATATCTGCCACTCTATCATCAAACACATTCAACAAACCTTCAAAATACTCACTCCATCTCCTCCTCACATCACCACTACTTGTTATCACCTCCCCATTTGCGCCCTTCACTGAAGTTCCCATTTGCTCCCTTGTCTTACGCACTTTATTCACCTCCTTCCAGAACATCTTTTTATTCTCCCTAAAATTTAATGATACTCTCTCACCCCAACTCTCATTTGCCCTTTTTTTCACCTCTTGCACCTTTCTCTTGACCACCTGTCTCTTTCTTTTATACATCTCCCACTCAATTGCATTTTTTCCCTGCAAAAATCGTCCAAATGCCTCTCTCTTCTCTTTCACTAATACTCTTACTTCTTCATCACACCACTCACTACCCTTTCTAATCAACCCACCTCCCACTCTTCTCATGCCACAAGCATCTTTTGCGCAATCCATCACTGATTCCCTAAATACATCCCATTCCTCCCCCACTCCCCTTACTTCCATTGTTCTCACCTTTTTCCATTCTGTACACAGTCTCTCCTGGTACTTCCTCACACAGGTCTCCTTCCCAAGCTCACTTACTCTCACCACCCTCTTCACCCCAACATTCACTCTTCTTTTCTGAAAACCCATACAAATCTTCACCTTAGCCTCCACAAGATAATGATCAGACATCCCTCCAGTTGCACCTCTCAGCACATTAACATCCAAAAGTCTCTCTTTCGCACGCCTGTCAATTAACACGTAATCCAATAACGCTCTCTGGCCATCTCTCCTACTTACATAAGTATACTTATGTATATCTCGCTTTTTAAACCAGGTATTCCCAATCATCAGTCCTTTTTCAGCACATAAATCTACAAGCTCTTCACCATTTCCACTTACAACACTGAACACCCCATGTATACCAATTATTCCCTCAACTGCCACATTACTCACCTTTGCATTCAAATCACCCATCACTATAACCCGGTCTCGTGCATCAAAACCACTAACACACTCATTCAGCTGCTCCAAAACACTTGCCTCTCATGATCTTTCTTCTCATGCCCAGGTGCATATGCACCAATAATCACCCACCTCTCTCCATCAACTTTCAGTTTTACCCATATTAATCGAGAATTTACTTTCTTACATTCTATCACATACTCCCACAACTCCTGTTTCAGAAGTATTGCTACTCCCTCCGTTGCTCTTGTCCTCTCACTAACCCCTGACTTTACTCCCAAGACATTCCCAAACCACTCTTCCCCTTACCCTTGAGCTTCGTTTCACTCAGAGCCAAAACATCCAGGTTCCTTTCCTCAAACATACTACCTATCTCTCCTTTTTTCACATCTTGGTTACATCCACACACATTTAGGCACCCCACTCTGAGCCTTCGAGGAGGATGAGCACTCCCCGCATGACTCCTTCTTCTGTTTCCCATTCTAGAAAGTTAATAAAAGGAGGGGAGGATTTCTGGCCCCCCGCTCCCGTCCCCTCTAGTCGCTTTCTACGACACGCGAGGAATACGTGGGAAGTATTCTTTCACCCTTATCCCCAGGGATAATATACATATATATATACATACACACATACACACACATACACCATATTAGATATTAATCAGAAAAATGAATCTGCATGCCGATATAAAATGTACACCCCTAGCAGGATAGGAAACTATTTTAATGGAAGGGAGCAAACAACAAAGGTAAGAGAGACATTCTGAAATGGGCTGGGGTCAGCAGTTATGTGCTGAAAGTCGGGCCTTAGGTACACTGCTCTTCTTGGTAAACTTAAATAACTTCATATGAACTGGGTTTTTACATGAATATGTAAAAACAAAATACACATACAAAGGGTTAACACGTCAACATGTTGCTGTGAAGTTTAAACAATTTTTTTGCTAGCACAGTGAATTCTCAAAGGAAAAAAAAAGTATCTAGTAAACAAACAAGTAAGAGAAACAGGATCTCCTACAAAGAGGAACTTTAAAAGATTAAGGGCTTAAACTTTTTTGAATCTCCTCAGCAGTGGGCAGTCAGCCACCACAAGTGTGGCCCCTAATATGGGACTAAACAAAAACATAAAAGTGACATGGAAAAACTTCAAAGAGTCTGCAGATAAGGAAGTCAGTTGAGCATGATGCTTCATAAAGAATCCAAAGATTGACAAAATGGAAGAAAGCTCTACTACTGAATTT
>NC_092283.1:6523679-6534551 GCF_036320965.1 Panulirus ornatus
AGAGTAGCAACCCTACCTTTTGTTGTGCTTTTTTTGTTTTTCTCTTCCGCTCAGGGAAAGGCCCCTTTTTTGGGCCTCGCGGGGTAGAAGACCCCTTTTTTGGTAATAATAATAAAAATTAATAATAAAATAAAGCCCGGGCAAATGCAAAAAAAGCGACACTTGAAGAAGCGGCCCGGAAAAAACCATAGGGGGGGTTTTTTGGTGCATTGAAGTACCCGGGATGACGTCATATGATGGTGGGTTTGGGGGCATACCGCCCAATCATTGATCAGATTTTTTTTTGTTTTTTACTTTTCCCCACCCATCTCATGGCCGTCACTGGGGAATCAGAGTGGGGCCCCCCTTTCCCTTATGTTGTGTTTTTGGATTCCTTTCCCGTTCACGGTGGCCTTTTTTGGGCCCCTCCCTGGTTTATGTAAAAAGAAGGCCCCTTTTTTTCCTGCTAAAATGCGGTTCTGGCAAAAGGGGGGCTTGGACATGCCTTTATTGGCAGATGATTTTTAGGTACAAAATACCTCCCCTTTTTCAGGGAGTCACTCGGGCAACTCAGAGTAGAAAACCCTACCTTATGTTGTGCTGTTTGTTTTTCTTTTCCCGCTCACGGAGGCCTTCTTGGCCTCGCGGGGGCTAGAAGACTCCTTTTGGAAATGATAAAAACAATAAAAAAAATTAAAACCCCGGGGAAAATTTGCGAAAGGCAAACCCACCCCTCCCCTTATGTTCTTTTTTTTGGGACCGTTTTCCCGCTCAAGTCGCTTTTCAGCGTTGCCCGGGCTTATTAAAGGTCGACATTCACATAAATGAGAAAAGGGGGCCAAAGAAAGGCCACCGTGAGCGGAAGAGGAATAAAAACGGGCAAAAAAATTTTAAAGGGTGGGGTTTTGTTTATCTGAGTTGCCCCAAGTGACGCCATGTGAAGGGCGGGATTTGTCCCCCTAATCCTTTCTGACCAATAATGGGATTGGTCATGTCCAACCCCCACCTTTTCAGACGAGTCCCCGGGGCTATTCAAGGCAAAACCCTCCCTTTTGTTCCCCCTTTTTGGGGACCTTTTTTCCCCGGCCATTTCAGAGTTGACCGGGGTTTTTTAAAAGAGTCAACTTTCCCAATGAAGGGGCCCAGCGGGGGGCCAAGAAAGGCCACCGTGAGCGGAAGAGAAACCAAACGGGCCCCTAAAAAGGTAGGGTTTTTTCCTCTAAACCCCCGGATAATGTCATAAAAGAAGGGCGGGGCTCTAAACCCCACAAATTATCTGATCAATGTTTGGTCGGTCAACCCCAAACCCCCCACCTATCAGTGATTTCACCCGACAACTTAAAGCAGCAAAAAAAAAAAACCCCTTTTTTTTATTTTTTTTGGGCCTTTTTTCCGCTCGAGTCGCATTTCAGAGTTGACCGGGCTTTTTAAAGAGTCAAATTCAATGTTGAGCCATGAGCCCAAGTAAGGCCACCGTGGCGGAAGAAAAACCCAAAACGGGGACATATAAGGTGGGGTTGTACTCTGAGTTTTCTGGTGACGTCATAAGGGTGGAGCTCTGTAATCCAATGGAAAGGTCAAGGGTTTTTGTTTTTCCCAGGCCACCCCTATCAGATGACGTAAACCGGGAAATTAAAAAACGCGAAACCCCAAATTCTTATTTTTCCCCCTTTTTGGACCTCTTCCCCCAAGAGTGTTTTTCAGCGGATAAAGCCCCCTTTTCTTTTTACAAAAATTTTGCAAAGGTTTAAACCAATGCCCGTGAGCGGAGGAGGAATCAAACAGCAAAATTTAAGGTCCCCGTTGCTACTTTGAGTTGCCGAGTGACGTCATGGAAGGGGCGGGATTTTGTACCTAAAAAACCCTAAACCCAATGTTTGGGTCTTTTGGTCCAAGCCCCCCCTTTCCCCAGACGACGTCATCCGGTATTCAACGCAGAACCCTACCTTATGTTCCCCTTTTTTGGACCGTTTCCGCCGGGGAGTCGTTTTCCAGCATTTGGGAACCGAGCTATTAAAGAGTCAACATTTCCATGAATGAGCCAGCGGGGCCCAAAAAAAGGCCATTTGAGGGAAGGAAACCAAAAAGGTTTTTCAAAAGGGTAGGGTTGCTACTCTGAGCTCCCGGGTGACGTCATGAGAAGGGCGGGGTTTTCTAAACCCCAAAATTATTGATCAATGTTTGGGTGGGAAAAATTTTCCCAAACCCCCCCTTATAAGAAAACCCCCAAACCCCCTTTTTAAACCACCAACCCTACCTTTTTTCTCCTTTTGGACCTCTTCCCCAATCGATTTCAGAGGCCCGAGCTTATCAAAGAGTAAAACTTCACATGAATGGCCCAAAAGGGCCCAAAGAAAGGCCCCGTGAGCAAGAGAAAAAAAGGCATCATAGAAAGGGGTTTATTCTGTTTTTCCCGGGGTGACGTCATGAGGGGAGCCCCGCCCATTATTGTCATGTTTGGGTTTTCCCGGTAGTTAAAAAGCTCACCTTTTTTAGGATTAAAAACCGTCACCCGGTACTTTAACCCCCACCTTTGTCTCCTTTTGCCGTCTTCCGCCAAGTCGTTTTTCACAGTTGCCGGCTAAAAAGAGTCAACATTCACTGATTAGCCAAAAGGCCAAAAGGGCCCACCTTGAGCGGAAGGGGAAACCAAAAGGACATCATAAGGTAGGGTTTCTACCTAGTTCCCGGGTGACGTCATGAGGGTGGAGCTTGTAATCCCTTGTATGTTCATTGATTGGTTATCCCCAGGCCGCCATAGATGAGTCGCCGACTTCAACCAGAAAACCCTTTTATGTTCTCCTGTTTGACCGTCTTCCGCCAGGTCGCATTTCAAAGGATAAAGGCCCCTTTCATTTCACATAAAGCGAGCCAAAAAAGGCTACGTACAGCACAACTAAGGTGGGGTTGCTTTTGGGGTCCCGGGTGACGTCATGAGAACCCGGGTTCGGAACCCAAAATTATTGATCAATGATTGGTCGGAATTCCCAAACCCCACCTTAGTAACGTCATCCGGTCTTAACGCAGAAACCCCCTTATGTTTCCTATTTGGACCGCTCCGCCAGGTCGCATTTCAGTAGTTGACCGGCTTTATTAGAGTAAACATTCACATGAATGAGGGAGCCAAGAAAGGCACGTAGGGAGAAAAACCAACAGGACTCATAGGTATGGTTGCTATTCTGGCTCCCGGGGGGGACGTATGAGAAGAGCTGGGCTTTAAAACCATGAATTATTAACAATGTTGGTGGGTAATTTCCCAAAACCCCCCTTCAGATGAGTTACCGAATACTTCAACACAAAAACCCTCCTTATGTTCTTTTTTGGGGCGTCCCCCCCCCCAGAGTCGAAATAGTGTTGCCCGAGTTTATTAAAGAGTAAATTTTCACTGATGAGCACCCCGGGCCAAGAAAGGCCACCGTGGGGGAAAAGAAAAACCCAAAACCCACATCAAAAAGGTAGGGTTTCTACTCTAAACTCCGGGATATGTCTGAAAAGGGGCGGGCTTTGAACCATCTGATTAATGTTTGGGTTTGGGTCAACCCCAAAACACCCCTATCAGAGACGTCAGCGAAAATTTCAACCAGAACCCCTATCTTATGTTCCCCTGTTTGGCCGTTTTCCCGCTCAGGTCGCATTTCGCAGGTTAAAGGTCGCATTCCAATAATCCGCGAGGCCCAAAAAAAGGCCCACCGTGACCGAAGGGGGAACCAAACGAAAAAATTTTTAAGGTGGGTTGCTACTCTGGTTGCCCGAGTGAGTCTGAAAGGGGGGGGTTTTTGTATATACAAACAATCTGATCAATGATTGGCGGTCATTTCAAGGCACCTATATAGACCCCCCCCCGGGTCTTCAATGCCCAACACGTCTTATTTTCTGTTTGGAGCGTCTTTGCGAGTGTCGCTTTCGATTTCCCCGGGTTTATTTTTTTATTATTGTTTTATTATTCCAAAAGGGTCTTCTAGCCGCGGGCCCAAAGAAGGGCCCTCCGGAGGGGAAAGAGAAATCAAAAGCACAATATAAAGTAGGGTTGCTACTTGATTGCCGAGTGACGTCTTGAAGGGCGGGATTTTGTCCCTTAAAAGGCATCTGACAATGATTGGTCATGTCCGCCCCCCCTATAAACGCGTCACCCGGGCCCTTTTTAATAGAAACCCCTACCTTTTTCCCCATTTGGACCGTTTTCCGGCCGAGTCGCTTTTCGCAGTTGCCGGGTTATTAAAGAGTCAACATTCCCATGAATAAGCCAGCGAGGCCAAGGAAAGGCGACGAAAGGGGAAAGAGAAACCAAACAGCACTAAAAGGTGGGTTTCTTCTAAACTCCCGGATGATTCTGAGAAGGGCGGGCTTTGAACCATTGTTAATTTTGGTCGGTAAATCCCAAAACCACCTTGTGACGCAGCGACAAGTTCAACCAGAACCCTTTTTGTTCTCTTTTGGACCGTCTTCCGTTAAGAGTCGCTTTTTTCAGAGGATAAAGCCGCCGTCTTTTTCACATAACGGGAGGCTAACTAAACAAGGCCCGTGACCGGGGGAAAACCAAACTCTGAATTGCTCGAGTGGTCATGGAAGGGCGGGGTATTGTTATACAAACAATCTGATCAATGATTAGTCGGTTTTGCCCAAGGCGCCCTTTAAAAGTGACGTCACCCTATGTTCTCTTTGGGCGTCCCCTGCCCCAGTGTCCCCATTTCAGCATTTGCCCGAGCTTTACTATTATCTTTTATTGTTATTATTATTATTTTTAAGGAGTCTCCTAGCCAGCGAGGCCAAAAAGGCCCCGTGAGGGGAAGAGAAATAAAACAGCCAATATAAAGTAGGGTTGCTACGCTGATTTCCCCGAGTGACGCCCATGAGGGGGCGGGATTTTGTACCTAAAAAGGCATCTGAAAAATGATTGGTCATGCCCAAACCCCCAACCTAAAAACGACGTCATGGGCCCGACTTCAATAGAGAAAACCCCCTTATGTTCTCCTATTTTTTCCGTCTTCCGCCAGAGTCGCTTTTTAGCAGTTCCCCGAGCTTATTAAAGAGTGAGTAAACTTTACATGATTGAGCCAGGGGAAGGCCCAATTAAGGCCACCGTGAGCGGAAGAAAAACCCCAAACAGGACATCAAAAGGGTTTAGTTTTGCTACTCTGATTTTCCCGGGTGACGTCATAAAACGGGGCTCTGAACCACAAATTATCGCCCAATGATTGGTTAATCCCAAAACCCCACCTATCAGATGACGTACCCATTACTTCAACGCGGGAACCCTATCTTTTGTTCTGTTTGGACCGTCTTCCCTAGGACCCCATTTCAGCTTTTTAAGGGCGCCCCCTTTTCACAAAACCCAGCGGGGCCCAAAAAAAGGCTCCCGTGAGCGGAAGGAAAAAAAACGGGAAACATAAGGAAGGGTTGCTACCTGGGGTTCCCGGGTGACGTAAAGAAAAAAGGGCGGGGTCAAACCCAAATTATCTGATCTTGATTGGGGGGTTTAAATTTCCCTTTTTCCCCCCCTAACAGATAACATCATCCCCGGGCCCTTAAAGTAAAAAAACCCAAACCTTAGGGTTCTTTTTGGACCGTTTTTCCCCCCCAGAGTGCATTTCGCAGTTGACCGAGCTTATTAGGTAAAACATTAAAAATAAATGAGCCAGCGGGCAAAAAAGGGGGACGAAAGGGGGAGGGGAAACCCAAAAACGGGACATCTTTAAGGGGGGTTGTTTCTCTAAAACCCCGGGGTAGTCATGGGGGAAGGGCGGGGCCTAACCCCACAAATTTCTGATCAAAATTGGTCGGTAAACCCCCAAAACCCCCACCTATCAGATGACGTAGCCGAAAACTTAAACGCAAAAAACCCTATCTTATTTTTCCCCTTTTTGGGAAAAGTCTTTCCGCCAGAGTCTTTTTTTCAGAGTTGACCGAGCTTATTAAAGAGTAAGTCAACATTTACATGAAGGGAGCCAACGAGGGCCAAGAAAAGGCCACCGTGAGTGGAAGAAAAACCAAACAGGACATCATAAGGTAGGGTTGCTACTCTGAGCCCCCGGGTGAGTCATGAAAAGGGGCGGGGCTCTAAAACCAACCAAAATTATCTGATCAATGATTGGTCGGCAATCCCAAACCCCACCTATCAGAAGACGTAAACCGGTATTTTCAAAAAAAGCAACCCTACTTATTTCTCCTGTTTGGACCGTCTTCCGCTCAGAGTGCCCCTTTTTTTTACCTTTTAAAGTGGCCCTTAAAATGACCCAAACCCGGGGCCCAAGAAAGGCCCCGTGAGGGGAAGAGAAACCCAAAAAGGGAACAAAAGGGTAGGGTTGCTCCGGGGTTCCCCGGGTGACGTCTTGAGAAGGGCGGGGCTCTAAACCCCAAAAAATTATTTGAAAAAGTTTTTGGTCGGTCAATCCCCAAACCCACCCTATCAGAGGGACGTCACCCGGGGTTACTTCATAGCAGCAACCCTTTTCTTATGTTCGTTTGGACCGTTTCCCCCAGAGTGGTTTTAGCATTTGGGCCGAGTTTATTAGGTAAACATTCACTTGAAGGGATTCAGCGAGGCCAAAAAAGGGCCCCCGGGAGGGGAAAGGGAAAAAAACAGGACTTCATAAGGTAGGGTTGCTATTCTGAGCCCCCGGGTGACGTCATGAAAAGGGGGGGTTCTGAACCACAAATTATCTGCCCAATGTTTTGGTTAACCCAAAACCCCCCTATCAGATGCGCACCCAGGGTACTTCAACGCAGAAAACCCAAATTTTATTTTTTCCTTTTTTTGGACCGTTTTCCCGCCGAGTCGCATTTCAGCGGAAAAGGTCCCTTTACAAATAAGCCAGCGGGGCCAAAAAAGGGAAAAAAGTAAACGGAAGGGGAAACCAAACGGGAAAACTTAATTTTGGGTTGCTCTCTGAGTTCCCAAATGAGTCATGAAAAGGGGGGGGCTCTGAACCCAAAGTTATTGACCCCGTGAGCGAAAGAGGAATCAAACAGCACAAATGAGGGGCGGTTTTTGACCCCCCACCGCCGTCGCCAACCTGTGTGCTACACACCACCCGCTGCAACGGGGGCCGCCCATCCACCCCACCACCTGAATTTCAGCCAAACACCCTGCCCCCCCAAAAACCTCTTGCCCACAATGGGGTAGTATCCCAAACCCCCCAGGGCCCGGCCCCAACCCCCCGTTTACCAAAACATTTCCCAAACCCTCTCACTTTGCACACCACCTCGACCAAAAAAACACTATGTCTGCCACTCTAAACATCAAAAAACATTCAACAGACCTTTAAAATACCCCAACTCCCGGGTGACGTCATGAAAAGAGGCTTTTGGCTTTGAACACATAAATTCTCTCATGAATGATTGGTCGGTAAGTTCCAAGCCCCATCTGTTAGATGGACGTCATTCCGAATACTTCAACACCCCAACCCTACCTTTTTGTTTTTCCTTTTTTGACCTTTTTTTTTCCGCCCACGGTCGCATTGCAGTAGGGGACCGAGTTTTTAAATGAGTGATTTTTCACTTTGTTTTGACCCAGCGATCCCAAAGAAAAACCCACTGGGGAGGGGAAAGTGAAATCAAACAGCAAAATTATAAAGTAGGGTTTGAACTCTGAGTTGCCCGAGTGACTTTCTTTGAGAATGGGGGGGATTTTTTTCCTTTTGGAATCTGACCAAATTGATTGGTTGTCCAAGCCCCCCCTATCACACACGTCCCCGGCTATTAAATTGAGCAACCTACTTATGCTTTTCCTTTATGTCCCGTCTTCCCCCCGAATCGTTTTCAGCATTTGACCGAGCTTATCGAAGATTTAAAAATTCCCACAGGGTTTGACCCAAATGAGGCCTTTTAAGGCTACCGTGAGTGGACGAAAAACCCCAAACAGGACTTTCCTAAGGTTTAAGGGTTGCTACTTTTATTTCCCCGGGTTTCCGTAAATGGGGGTTGGGGTTTCTTTTAATCCCATAGTATGTTTTCCCACTGTTTGGGGTTTACCCGGGCCCCCCGGTCTATCGGGAATTACTTCACCCAAGGTATTAAAACGCAAAACCCCTTTTTCTTTGTTTCCTTTTACACCGTTTCCCGCTCAGAGTCGCTTTTTCAGAGGAAAAAGGGGGCCGTTTTCATTTCACCAACCCCAGCGAGGCCAAACAAGGTTTGCCTTCAGCAAAAAGGGGGGAAGGAACCCAAACCCAGCAAAACAAAAGGTAGGGGGGTTGTACTTGAGGTCCCCGGGTAAACGTCATGAGAAGAGCGGGTTTCAAAACCCAAATTTAAATTATCTGTTCAATAAAGGGTTTCGGTAAATCCAAAAACCCCCCCTATAGATGACGTCACCCGGGAACTCTTCATTGCAGAAACCCTAATTAGTTCTGTTTGGACCGTCTTCCACCCAGAGTCGCATTTATGTAGAAGTCCGAGCCATCTAAAGATACGTTGAAGTTCCCAGATGATCGTCATATGATAGTGGCGCTTTAAACATGACGACAATCATGTTCAGATTGTTTGTATATACATAACCCCGCCCTTTTCATGACGTCTCTCGGCACTCAGAGTAGCAACATACCTTATGTTGTGCTGTTTGGTTCCCTCTTCCGCTCACGGTGGCCCCTATTCTGCCTCGCTATCGGATGACTTCTTTTGGTAATGATAATAAAAAAATTAGTAGAGTAGTGGGGAAAACTACTGACAAGCGACTCTGAGCGGATATGACGGTCCAAAATGGAGAAACATAAGATAGGGTTGCTGCGTTGAAGTTCCTGGTTGACGTATATGATAGACGGGGCCTAGGTTATAACTAAGTATTGGTCACATAATTTGTGGATTACAGTGCTCCACCCTCATGACGTCACCCGGGAACTTAGAGTGCAACCCTGCCTTATGATGTGCTGTTTGGTTTCTTTCCGTTAACGGTGGCCTGTCTCGGCCTCGCTGGTCGTTCATGTGAATGTTGACTAGTTTAAGTCTTCGTCAACTGCTGAAATGTGATTTCTGGCGGATGGACGGTTCAAACAGGTGAACATAAGGCTGGCTTCCTACGTTGAAGTAGCCGGATGACGTAATCTGATAGGTGGGCTTGGACTTGGACCAATCATGGTCAGATCGTTTATAGGTACAAAATCCGCCCTTCTCATGGTGGTCACTCTGGCAACTCAGAGTAGCAACCTACCTTATGTTGTGCTGTGTAGTTCCTCTTCGTCTCGGTTGGTCTGTCTTGGCGTCGCCTGCTCATGCGAATGATAATTGTTTCTGTAAAAGAAAAAAAAAATACAGGATCAACTGGTGAAACCAAAATCTGAGCCGGGAAGACGGTCCTAAACAGGAGATAAGGTGGGTTGTGCGTTGAAAGTACTCGGATGGACGTCTTATGATAAGTGGCGTTGGGCTTTGACCGACCAATCATTGATCAGTTAGTTTGTACATACAAAAATCCGCCCTTATGATGACAGTTCATCGGTAAATCAGAGGAATTTTTTCAGAGCTCGCTTGTCATTGTTCTGAGACTACCTCACCAAGCGGGAAAGGAAACCATGTATGAAAGGAAAAATCATTATCATTATCTTATTATAATTATCATTCTCATAATCATCTATAGTATTATGAGTGAAGTGTAAATTGGAACACTATGGCTTTTCTGGGTTACGTGCTGTCATGGACTGAACATGGAAAAGGTCCTGTGGGGCCTGGCTGTAGATGTGGTATTAGTGCTGTGGTTTTGGTGCATTACAATATGATAGCTAGATATGGATGTGAGTGGAAGTGCCTTTATTCATCTGTTTCTGATGTGAGAAGAGATGGAGTGAGTATTTTGAAGGTTGTGAAAGTATTTGATGATAGAGTGGCAGATATCGTTGTTTTGGTCGAGGTGGTGATGCAATGTGAGATGGTTTTTAGGGGAGAAGTTTGGTAAATAGGGGTTGAGGCCTGGCTGTGGGGGTTGATACTACTCATTGTGGGCGGTGTTAGTGTGTTGTTGGGGAGGGTGTTGTGGCTGAGGATTCAGGGTGGTTTGGGGTGGATAAGTGGACCATGTTGCAGCTGGTGGTGTGTAGCACAGAGGTTGGCGACGGCGGTGTGGGTCATAAAAGCTCACCCCTCATTTTGTGCTGTTTGATTCTCTTTCGCTCACGGGGTCAGATAATTTGTGGATTCAGAGCCCCGCACTTCTCATGACTTCATTCGGGTAGTCTCAGAGTGGCAACCCTACATTATGTTGATGATTTTCGGTTCCTCTTCAGTTCACTGTGCTCTTGTTTGAATCTGGGGCTGGCTTTGTGATATGAATATGGAGCTGGCTTATGTGATATGGAGGACGGCTTTATCCTGCTGAAATGTGACTCTGGAGCGGAAGACGGTCCAAAAAAGGGAAAAATTAAGTAGGGGTTACAGCATCGAAATAACCCTGCTGTCGTCATCTGATGCACGGGGTCTGGGTAGTAGAAACAATCTGGACAGATATTTTGTGGTTTACTGTGCTCCACACTCATTGATGTCACCCGGGGAGACTCAAAGCAGCTAATCCTACCTTATGATGTCTGTTTTGTTTTTTCTTCCCCTCCAGTCGTCTTTCTTTGCCTCGCTGGCTCATTCATGCAAATGTTTGGACTCTTTAATAAGCTCGGTCAACTGCTGTTATGCGAATTTGGGCGGATGACTGTCAATTAGGAGAACAATAAGATAGGATTTGCCCGTTGAGTAATTTATGTGTTCAAAGCCCAGTTCTTTTTTATGACGTTCATCGGGAGCTCGAGTAGCAACCCTACCTTATGGATGTCTGTTTGGTTTCTCTACTCCTTACGTAGCCTTTCTTGGCCTCGTGGAGTCATTCATGTGAATGATGACTCTTTTGATAAGCGCGGTCAACAGCTGAAAATGCGACTCTGGGCGGAAAGACGGTCCAATCAAACAGAGAACATA
>NC_092284.1:3202-12273 GCF_036320965.1 Panulirus ornatus
CCCAAAATCTTAGAGGAAAATTGAAGGATTAATCTAAATCCCCCTTTTGGGGTCTTCAAAAGGGCCTTTTTCAGGTGAGTAAATTGGGATCTGAAGGGAAAAAATATAAATTTTTAAAATTTACTTAAAGAAACCCTTTGGGGTGCCCCCAAAATCCAAAACAGCTGCCCCGGGGGCATCCAAAAGTAAAAAGGGGAAAAAGAAAAGGTTTAGTTTTAAAAACCCCTTGGGGCCCCCAAAAGGGAATTTAAAAGGGGGATAGAGGCATCAAAAGGGAAAGAAAACCCTTTGCAAACTAATTTAAACCACTTTGGGGATGCCAAAGGTCAAGAGAATTGCGGTGGGAAACCAAAAAAATTTAGAGGGAAAAATTTAAGGATTTAAACCCAAATCCCCTTTTTGGGGCTTCAAAGGCCCCTTTTCAGGGGAATTTGTGGCATCTGAAGGGAAAGAGACAAATTTAAAAAGGTTTTTTCTTTAAAAGACCGTTTTGGGGGCCAAAAATTTTAAAAACCTTTGCATGGTGGCATCCAAAAACAAAAAAAACAAATTAATGTTTTAAATTTTAGATCCCCCTGGCGCCCCCAAAAAGGGAAATTTCAGGGGGAAAGAGGCACAAAGGGAAAGAAAAAATTTCGAAAACTTAATTTTATACCACTTTGGGGATGCCCAAAGGGGGAAGAGAATTTTCATGGAGACATCCAAAAAAATTTTGAGGAAAATTGAAGGATTTTAAACTAAATCCCCTTTGGCGTCTTTAAAGGCCTTTAAGGGGAAAAGTGGCATTAAAGGAAAAGGGCCCTAATTTAAAAAAATTTTACTTAAAATACCCTTTTGGGGGGGCCAAAGTCCAATACATTTGCATGGTCGCATCCAAAAATTTAAAAAAACAAATTAAAAAGGTTTATTGTAAATCCCCTTTGGGGGCCGCCTAAGGCTTTTTCAGGGGGATAGAGGCATCAAAAGGGAAAGAAACATTTGGAAAACTTACTTTAATTTCCACTTTTTGGGGGTGCCCAAAAGGGGGGGAGAATTGCCCTGGGGCATCCCAAAAAAAATTTTGAGGAAAATTGAAGGATTCATCTAAATCCTCCCTTTGGGGGTCCCCTTTAAGGGGATTTTCAGGGGGAAAAGTGGCATCTGAAAAAAAGAGACAAATTTTAAAAAATTTTTTAACAGACCGTTTAGAGGGGCCCCAAAATCCAATAAACCCTTGCATGGGGGCATCCAAAAAAAAAAAGAAAAATTAAAGATTTTTGTTTTTAAAAAACCCCCTTTGGCGCCCCCAAAGGGGGATTACAGGGGGATAGGTCATCAAAAGGGAAAAAAACATTTCGAAAGCTTACTTTAATACCCTTTTTGGGGAAAGCCCCAAAAAGGGAAGAGAATTGGGGTGGAAAACATCAAAAAATTTAGAGGAAAATTTAAGGGTTAAACTAAATCCACTTTGGGGTCCCTTTAAAGGCCTTTACAGGGGAATAGTGGGATTAAAGGGAAAGAAAAATAGTTTTAAAAGGTTTTCTTAAAAAACCCCCTTTGGGGGGGCCAAAGTCCAATAATTTGCTTTGGGGGCATCCAAAAAAAAAAGAAAATTTTAAAGGGTTTTTTTTAGATCCCCTTTGGCGCCGCCCAAAAGGGAATTACAGGGGCATAGAAAGGGATCAAAAGGGGAAAAAAACATTTTCCAAAACTTACTTTAATGCCCTTTGGGGAAAGCCCAAAGGGGAAGAGAATTGCGGGGGCATCCAAAAAATTTAGAGGAAAAAATTAAGGATTAAACTAAACCCCTTTGGCGTTTCAAAGGCCTTTTCAGGGGAATTGGTTTTTTTAAAAAGGGAAAAACACTAATTAAAATTTACTTAGAAAACCCCTTTTGGGGGGCCAAAAGGGCCAAACAGTTCATGGTTTGGGACCCAAAAAAAAAAAAGACCAAATTAAAGATTTATTTTAAATCCCCTTTGGACGCCGCCAAAGGCAATTACAGGTGCATAGAGGCTCATAAGGGAAAAAAAACATTTGGTAAGCTTACTTTTAAAGCCCCTTTGGGGGTGCCAAAAAGGGCAAGAGAATTGCGGTGAAGCATTCCCCAAAAAAATTAAGAAAAAAATTTTAGAATTAATCTAAAACCCCTTTGGCGTCTTCAAAGGCCCTTTTCAGGGGAATTTGTGGCATCTGAAGGGGGGAAAAACAAATGAAAAGTTTACTTAACAAAAACCGTTTTTGGGGGGGGGCCCAAAATTTAATTCCTTTGCATGGTGGCTTTCCCGAAACAAAAAGACAAAAATTTTAAGATTTTAAAATTTTAAATTCCCCCCCTGGCCCCCGCCAAAGGCAATTACAGGGGCAAAAAGGCATCAAAAGGGAAAGTTAAAATTTGCAAAGCTTTCCTTTTGCCCCTTTTTGGGGGTGCCAAAGGCAAGGGAATTTTCGGGAGGCATCCAAAATCTTAGAGGAAAAATTTAAGGTTAATCTAAATCCCCTTTTGGGGTCTTTTAAAGGCCCTTTTACAGGTGGGGTAGTGGGATTGAAGGGGAAAAATATAAATTAAAAGTTTACTTAAAAGACCGTTTTTTTTGGGGGCCAAAGTCCAATTTTCAGCTGCACGGTGGCATTTCCAAAAAATTTAAAAAAAGAAATGAAAGGTTTTAGTTTAAATCCCCCTTTGGGCCGCCAAAGGCAAATTAAAAGGGGATAGAGGCAAACAAAAGGGGAAAAAAACATTTTCCCAAAACTAACTTTTTAATTTCCACTTTGGGGATGCCAAAAAGGCAAAAGAATTGCGGTGGGCATCCAAAATTTAGGGGGAAAATTGAAGGATTAAAACTAAATCCCCTTTGGGGTCTTCAAAGGCCTTTTTCCCGGGGAAAAAGTGGATTTTTGAAGGGAAAGAGACAAATGAAAAGTTTTCTTAACAGACCGTTTTGGGGGGTGCCAAAAATTTTAACCTTTGCATGGGGGCATCCAGAAACAAAAAGAAAAAAATTAATGATTTAATTTTAAAAACCCCCTGGCGCCCCCCAAAGGCAATTTCAGGGGGAAAGGGGGGCATCAAAAGGGAAAAAAAAACATTTTGAAAACTTAAATTTTAAAACCACTTTGGGGGGGTGCCAAAAGGGGAAAAGAAAGCATGGAGACATCCCAAAAAATTTTGAGGAAAATTGAAGGATTAATCTAAAAAACCCCCCTTTTGGGGTCTTTTAAAGGGCCTTTTCAGGGGAATAGTGGGATCCCCAAAAGGGGAAAAACCCCCAATTAAAATTTCCCTTTAAAAAACCCTTTTTGGGGGCCCCAAAATCCAATTTCAGGGTTTCATGGTGGCATCCAAAAATTAAAAAAACAAATTTAAAAGGTTTAATTTTTAAAAACCCCTTTGGCGCCCCCTAAAGGGAATTACAGGGGCAAAAGAGGGATCAAAAGGGAAAAAAACATTTGGAAAACTTCTTTTAAAAAACCCCTTTTTGGGGATGCCAAAGGGGGAAAAGAATTGCATGGGGCGCATTTGAAAAAAATTTTGAGGAAAATTTAAAAGGGTTCATCTAAAAATTTTTTTGGCCCTCTTCAAAAAGGCCCCTTTTAAAGGGGGAAAAGTGGCATTTTGAAGGAAAAGAGACAAATTAAAAAATTTACTTTCAACCGTTTTGAGGTGGGCCCAAAATCAATACCCTTTCATGGTTCATCCAAAAAAAAAAAGAAAAAATTTAAAAATTTTTTGTTTAAAACCCCTTTGGCGCCGCCCAAAAGGGGATTAAAAGGGGCAAAGAGTCATCAAAAAGGGGAAAAAAACATTTCGAAAAACTTACTTTAAAAAACCCCTTTGGGGACCCAAAAGGGGGGGAAATTTTCGTGGAACCATCAAAAAAATTTTTGAGGAAAATTGAAGGGTTAATTTAAATCCACTTTGGCGTCTTTTAAAGGCCTTTACAGGGGAATAGTGGGCCCTCTAAAGGGAAAAAACCCTAGTTAAAAGTTTTTTTTTAAAAAACCCTTTGGGGGGGCCAAAGTCCAATACATTTGCAAGGTGGGGATCCCAAAAAAAAAAAGGGCAAATTAAAGGTTTTTTTTAGATCCCTTTTTTCGCCCCCAAAGGCAATTTCAGGGGGATAGAGGGACAAAAGGGGAAAAAAAACATTTGGAAAACTTACTTTTAAATGGCCCCCTTTGGGGATGCCAAGGGCAAGAAATTTGGGATGGGGCCATCGAAAAATATGAGGGAAAAATTTAAGGATTAATCTAACTCCCCCTTTGGCATCCTTTTAAAAGGCCCTTTTCAGGGGATTTTGGCATCTGAAGGGAAAGGACAAATTAAAAGTTTACTTTAAAAAACCCTTTTGGGGTGCCAAAGTCCAATACCTTTGCTTGGGGGCATCTTTAAAAATAAAAAAAAAAATTAAAGGTTTAATTTTTAAATTTCCCCCTTTTGGGGCCCCCAAAGGCAATTTTCAGGGGCATAGAGGCAAAAAAAAGGGGGAAAAAAAAACATTTTTCAAAGCTTTCCTTAATGCCACCTTTTTGGGAAAGCCAAAGTGCAAAGGGGAAATTTGGGGGAGGGAAACCAAAATCTTTGAGGAAAATTAAAGGTTTAACCAAATCCTCTTTTGGGGTCTTCAAAGGCCCTTTACAGGGGGTTTGTGGGATCTGAAGGGGAAAAAGAAAATTTTAAAAAAAATTTTTTAAAAAAAAAGGAAACCTTTTTGGGGGGGCCAAAGTCCAATCACTGCACGGTTGGGGGGGCCAAAAGTTTAAAAAAACTGAAAAAAATGTTTTTAAAACCCCCTTTGGGGGCCGATAAAGGGAATTACAGGGGGGTTTGGGCATCAAAAGGGAAAGAAACATTTCGAAAGTTACTTTAATACCACTTTTGGGGTGCCAAAAGGGGAAAAAGAAATTTCGGGAAAACATCGAAAAATTTAAAAGGAAAAAAATAAGGAATTTAAACTAAATTTCCCCTTTTTGGGGTCTTCAAAGGCCTTTACAGGGGGAAAAGTGGGATTTAAAGGGAAAAAACCCAAATAAAAGTTTTCTTAAAATACCCTTTGGGGGGTTTCCAAAGTCCAATACAGTTGAGGTGGCATACAAAAAATCAAAAGACAAAAAAAAAAGGGTTTAAATTTTTTTCACCTTTGGCGCCACCCCCAAAAGGGAATTTCAGGGCAGAGAGGCCCAAAAGGGAAAAATAACATTTCAAAGCTTACCTTAATCCCCCTTTGGGGGGGCCAAAGTGGGAAGGGAATTGCGTGGGGCATTTCCCAAAAAATTTAAAAGGAAAATTGAAAAGGGTTTTTCTAAAACCCCCTTTTGGGGTCTTCAAAAAGGCCCTTTCAGGGGGGGTTTGGGCATTGAAAGGGGAAAAATATAAATTTTAAAAATTTACTTAACAGACCGTTTTGGGGTTTCCAAAATCCAATACAAAAATGCACGGGGGCAAACCAAAAGTAAAAAGAGAAATGAAAGGTTTAGTTTAAATTTCCCCCTTTTGGGGCCGCCAAAAGGCAATTAAAAAAGGGGCCTTTGAGGCATCAAAAAAGGGGAAAAAAACTTTGCAAAGCTTACTTTAATTGGCCCCCTTTGGGGATGCCAAAAGGCAAGAGAATTGCCCCGGGGAGGTCCAAAAATTTTAAAGGGAAAAAAAGAAGGAAATTTAACTAAATCCCCCTTTTTGGTTTTTCAAAAGGGCCTTTTTCCCGGGGAAAAGTGGAAAACTAAAGGGGAAAACACTAATTAAAATTTAATTAGAAAAAACCTTTAGGGGGGGCCCAAAATTTCCCAAAACAGTTATGGGGGGCCCTCGAAAAATAAAAAAAAATTAAAAGGGTTTTTTTTAAATCCCCTTTGACCCCCCCGCCAAAAGGGAATTAAAAGGGCCTAAAAGGCATCATTTTAAAGGGGGAAAAAAACATTTGGAAAAACTTACTTTAATGCCACTTTGGGGATGCCAAAGGCAAGAGGGAAATTTCGGTGAGGCATCCAAAAATTTAGAGAAAAAAATTTAAGGATTAATCTAAATTTCCCCCTTTGGGGTCTTCAAAAGGGCCCTTTTCAGGGGAATAGTTCATCTGAAGGGGAAAAAAAAAAATGAAAAATTTTTCTTAGCAAAAACCGTTTTGGGGTGCCCAAAAATTAAACCCTTTTCATGGTGGCATCCAGAAAAAAAAAAGACAAATTAATGATTTTAATTTTTAAATCCCCCCTGGCGCCGCCAAAAGGGAATTTTTCCGGGGCCAAAAAGGCACAAAAGGGGGAAAAAAAACCTTTCGGGAAAACTTAATTTTTAAAACCCCTTTTGGGGGTGCCAAAGGGCAAGGGGATTGCATGGAGACATCCAAAAAAAAGAGGAAAAAATTTAAGGATTAATCAAAAACCCCTTTTTGGGGTCTTCAAAGGCATTTACAGGGGGAAAAGTGGCCTCTTTAAAGGGGAAAAACCCCAATTAAAAGTTTTTAAAATACCCCTTTTTGGGGGCCAAGTCCCCAAAACAGTTGCATGGTGGCATCCCAAAAAAAAAAAACAAATTAAAGGTTTATTGGGAAAACCCCCTTTTTCGCCGCCTAAGGCAATTACAGGGGGAAAGGGGGGCATCAAAAGGGGAAAAAAACATTTTGGGAAAACTTACTTTTAAAAAACCACTTGGGGGGCCCAAAAGGGGGAAAAAATTGGGATGGACGCATCGGAAAAAATTTTGAGGAAAATTGAAAGGGGGTTTTATCTAAAACCTCTTTGGGGGTCTTCAAAGGCCTTTAAAAGGGGGAAAATGGCCAATTTAAGGAAAAGGGGACAAATTAAAAAATTTACTTTTAACCCGGGCCGTTTAGAGGTTTTAAAAAACCCTACCTTTTCATGGTGGCATCCAAAAAAAAAAAAAGGGAAAAAATTAAAAATTTAGTTTAAATCCCCTTTGGCGCCGCCAAAGGGGATTTTTTGGGGGAAAGAGTCATCAAAAAGGGGAAAAAAACATTTCGAAAAACTTTCTTTAAAAAACCACTTTGGGGATGCCAAAGGGGGAAGGGAAAAACGTGGGACTCAAAAAATTTAGAGGAAAATTTAGGAAATTTAAACTGAATCCACTTTGGGCGTCTTCAAAAAGGGCCTTTTTCAGGGGGAAAAGTGCATCTAAAGGGGGGAAAAAACCCTAGGGTTTAAAAATTTACTTAAAATACCCCTTTTGGGGGGGCCAAAGTTTCCCAAAACAGGGGCATGGGGGCATCCAAAAAAAAAAGGCAAATTAAAAGGGTTTTTTTTAAATCCCCTTTGGGGGCCGCCCCAAAAAAGGCCCAAATTTCAGGGGCAAAGAGGCATCAAAAGGGAAAGAAAAAATTTTGGAAAAACTTACTTTAATGCCGCTTTTGGGGGTGCCAAAGTGCAAAAGAATTTCATGGACGCATCGGAAAAATTTAGAGGAAAAATTTAAGGGTTAATTAACCCCCTTTGGCGTCTTTAAAGGCCCTTTTCAGGGGAAAAAGTTTGGGATCGAAGGGAAAAAAGACCAAAATTTAAAATTTTACTTAAAAGACCGTTTAGGGGTGCCAAAGTCCAAATACTTTTTCATGGTGGCTTTCCCAAAAAAAAAAAGCCCAAAATTTTTGTTTTATTTTAAAACCCTTTTTTGGGGCGACCCAAAAGGGAATTACCGGGGCATAGAGGCAAGGAAAAAGGGGAAAAAAACATTTGCAAAGTTTCCTTTTTTACCACTTTTGGGGTGCCAAATTTCAAGGGAAATTTGGGGGAGGCATCCAAAATCTTTTGAGGAAAATTTACGGAAATTTTTTAAATTTCCCCTTTGTCGTCTTTAAAACCTTTACGGGGAAATTGTGGCTTGAAAGGGGGAAAAAAGAAAAATGAAAATTTTTTAAAAAAAAAACCGTTTAGGGGTTTCGAAAGTGAAAAAACAGCTGCACGGTGGCATCCAAAAGTAAAAAGAGAAATGAAAGTTTTTGTTTGTAAAAAGACCCCTTTGGAGCCGCCAAAGGCGATTACAGGGGCATAGAGTCATCAAAAGGGTAAGAAAACATTCCGGAAAGCTTACTTTAATACCACTTTGGGGGATGCCGAAAGGCAGAGAATTGCGTGGAGACATCTAAAAATTTAGAGGAAAATTGAAGATTATCTAAATCCCCTTTGGCGTCTTCAAAAAGGCCTTTACAGGGGACTAGTGGCAACTAAAGGGAATGACCCTAATTAAAAGTTTACTATAAAAAACCCTTTTGGGGTGCCAAAGTTCCCAAGACAGATGCATGGTGGCATTCCAAAATAAAAAGACAAATTAAAAGTTTATATTTAAATCCCCCTTTGGGCGCAGCCAAAGGGAATTACAGGGCCAATAGAGGCATCATAAGGGAAAGAAACATTTGGAAAGCTTACCTTAATGGCCACTTTGTGGATGCCAAAGGTCAAGAGAATTGCGGTGAGGCCATCCAAAAAATCTAGTGACAAAATTGAAGGATTAATCTAAAACCCCCTTTGGCGTCTCAAAGGCCTTTACAGGGGAATAGTGGCATCTGAAGGGAACGAGACAAAGTGAAAAGTTTACTTAACAGACCGATTAGAGGGTGCCAAAGTCTAATACCATTGCCTGGTGGGCATCCAATACAAAAGACAAATTCATGATTTAGTTTAAATCCCCTGTGCGCACCAAAGGCAATTAAACAGGGCATAGAGGCATCACAAGGGTAGAAACAATTCGAAAAGCTTACTTTTAAATACCACTTTGGGGGATCCAAAGGGCAAGAGAATGCGTGGAGACATCCAAACATTAAAAGGCAAATTAAGGATTAATCTAAATCCCCTTATGGCGTCTTCAAAGCCTTTACCGGGGAAATAGTGGCACTCTAAAGGGAAAGACCCAAATTAAAAGTTTACTTAAAATACCCTTTGGGGGTGCCAAAGATCCCAATCACATTTGCCTGTGGCATCCAAAAATAAAAAGACGAAATAAAGATTATTGTAAATAATCCCCATTTGCGCCGCCTAAAGGCATTTAACAGGGGGCATAGAGCATCAAAAGGGAAAGAAACATTTGGAATGCATACTTTACGCCACTTGGGGATGCCAAAGGGCAAGAGAATTGCATGGACGCA
>NC_092284.1:12373-18966 GCF_036320965.1 Panulirus ornatus
ATGGCCCAACCCAACCCCCATACACATGTCTATACATACGGCCGCACACGCAAATATACAAACCTACACAGCTTTCCAATGTTACCCCAACGCTCACATGCCCCGATTCAATCCACGACAGCACTTCAACCCCGGTATACCACATCGCTCCAATTCACTCCTATTCCTTGCCACCCCTTTTCCACCCCTGCAGTTCAGGCCCCGATCACACAAAATCTTTTTCACTCCATCTTCAAATCCAATTTGGTCGCCCCTCTTCTCCTCGTTTCCCTCCACCTCCGACACATATAGCCTCTTGGTCAATCTTTCCTCACTCATTTTCTCCAATGTGCCCAAACCATTTCAAACACCCTCTTCTGCTCTCCAACCACGCTCTTTTTATTTCCACACATCCTCTTACCCTTACTTTACGCACTCGATCAAACCACCTCACCACCACACAATTCCCAAACATCCATTTCCAGCACATCCCTCCTCCTGCGCCACAACTCTATCCATAGCCCAACGCCTCGCAACCATACATCATTGTTGAACCACTTTATTCCTTCAAACATACCCATTTTTGCTTTCCGAGATAATGTTCTGCTTCCACACATTCTTGCAAGCTCCCAAATTTTCGCCCCCTCCCCCACCCGTATGATATATATATATATATATATAATATATAAATAATATATTATATAGAATATATATATAATAATATGATATATTAGATTATAATATATATATATAATATATATATAGATATATATATATATAATATCACATACTATACTTCATCCCCATTCTTGTCTCAACCTGCTACACAGGAAAATAGCATCGCTATGTATATAGCGCCAGGAATACATAATTGTAATGCAGCAAACCACATCTCCCTATCCCAAATCCCTAAGCCCTGGTTCAGTCCAGTGAAGCGCGTTGACCCGGGGTACGACATCGTTCCAATTCATTCTATTCTTTGCAACGCTTCTCACCCTCCTGTATGTTCATGCACCGAACGCTCTCATATCTTTCTTCTTCATCCTTTCCACTCCAGTTTGGTTTTCTCGTTTCTCCTTTTCCCATCCCCTTTTTGGTCAATCTTTCTCCCTCCATTTTCTCCATATGTCCAAATCATTTCAGCACACCCTCTTCTGCTCTCTTAAAAATACTTTTTTTATTTCACACAGCTCTCTTACCCTTTCATCTGCTTACGCGAACAAACCTCCTCACACCACATATATTCTTAAAACATTTCATTTCCTACACATCCCACTGACCTCCAACCAACCCTAACTATAGAACTGTTGGAACTAACTATTCCTTCAAGAATACCCCATTCTGCTTGTCCCGAAGAGATTCGTTCTCTATTATCCCCCCACATTTCATCATCGCTCCCATACCTTCACCCTCTGTGACTCCGTCCGCTTCCATTCTATCAGCTGCCTAAGTCTACTGCCAGATATCTGAAACACTTTCATCTCCTCCAATTTTTCTCCTTTCAACTTATATCCCAATTAATTTCTCCCTTAAGTCTAACTGAACCTGATAACCTTGCTCTTTATCACATGTACTTTCAACTTTCCTCCTTTCACACACTTTACCGAACTCGTCCCCTGCTTCTGCAGTTTCTCACTACAGTGTAATCATCGGCCGAACGAGCAACTGACACTATCCCTGACCGCATACTCACCCTCTCTCCAGAATTCGTGCAGGAGTGTTGGGGTGTATGTGATAGAGTTAAACAGTTATCTCTAGATAATATGATTAACTGGGTGTTCTTGGTGCCTACTGCACCGGTTCATTGCGAGGGAAGATCATGAGAGGCTAGTGTTTCTGAGAGCAATTGAGTGAGCTTTGATTGCACGAGACCGGGTTTATAGTGGATTGGGTGATTTGGATGTAAAGGTGAATAATGTGGCAGTAGAGGTATAATTGGTGTTACATGGGTTGTCCGTATTGGAAATTGGAAATGGTGAAGACTTATGAAAAGGAACTGGTGGATTGTGAATACCTGTTCAAAAGAAAGGCAATACATAAGTATAACGTAGTGATAGGAGAGATGGCTAGAGGATTACGTGTTAACTAATAGGCGTGTAAAAGAGACTGCTGGATGTTGATATGCTGAAGGTGAGTGCTCAAATATCAAGGTACATGTCCTGTTGAGTATTGCGAAATTATATGAAGGGAATGGATTGATGAGTCAAGGCAAATACAGAGCATCAGATTGAGAGATGAGCAGTGTGGTTTCAGAACGGGTAGAGGATGTGTGGATCAGTGTTTGCTTTTGAGAATGTATGTGAGAAAATACTAGAAAAACATATGATTTGTATGTACCATGGTAATGAGATCTGGAGAAGGCATATGATAGAGTTGAAAGAGACGCTCAGTGAAGGTATCACTAGTATATGGTGTGGAAGGTAAGTTGCTAGAAGGAAAAAGTTTTTATCGAGATGTGAGAATGTGTACATTTTGAAAGAGAGGAAATTGATCGATTTCCCAGTGAATGTAGGTTTTCGCAGGGTTGTGATGTCTCTATGGTTTGTTAGATTTGTTTATAAGATGGGTTGTTAGAGAAGTTAAATGCAAGATATTTGCAGATGGGGGCAAGTATGCATGCTGTTGTGGATAGAAAGCTTGGGCAGTGAGTCAGTGATATTCGCTTATGATATAGCGCTGGAAGGTTGATTCGGGTGAGAAAACAAAGAAGTTGTGACAGAGTTTGTAAAAAGTGTGGAAAGAAAGATGAGATGAATGTGAATAAGACAAGGTAGGGTTTCATAGGGTTAGGACAAGTAAATTGAAGGGCAAAGTTAGCATGAAAAAACTGGAGGAAGGAAGTGCTTTTGATATCTGGAGTTGATTTAGCATGGATTGAACCATTAAAGCGAAGAAATTAGACAGGGTGGGGAAGGGAGCGAAAGTTCTGGAAGCGTTGAAGAAGGTGGGAAGCGAAACGTTATCTCTAAGCAAAAAAATTTGGGTTATGTTGAGGATATTAGTGGTTCCAACAATGTTATAGCCCCTGGGAGGCATGGGCTATAAATAGGGTTGTGGGAGGAGATGAATGTGTAGGAAATGAGATTTTCACAGGAACAATAATGGTGTAAGCTGATTTGATCGAGTGAAAAGTAAACGAAGAGGGTAAGAGCAGATGTGTGGTAATAAAAAGGGTGTGGTTGATAGAGGAGAAGAGGGTGTATTGAAAAGGTTTGGTCACATGGAGAGAATGGTGGAGGAAAGAGTGACAGGAGAATATATGTGTCAGATGTGGATGGAACGAAAAGTGGGAGACCAAATTGGATGTGCAGTTGGAGTGAAAAAGATTTTGAGCCAGCGGCCTGAACATGCAAGAGGGTGAAAGGCTTGCAAGCAATAGAATCAATTGGAACGAGTGGTATAAATACCGGGTCACGGTGCTGTCAATGGATTGAAACGATGGCATGTGAAGCGTCTGGGGTAGAATCATTGAAAATTTTTGTGGGGTCCTGGACGGAAAGGGACCGTGTTGTTTCCGGTTAATTACATATGTCAGCTAAGGTCGAAGATGTGAATGAATGCGCGCCTTTTTTTTGTCTTTTCCTAGCGCTACCTCGCGCGCACGCGGGGGAAGAAGGGTGCCATTTCAAGTGTGGCGGGGTGTCAAAGTAAATGGATGACAGCAGGCAAGTATAATATGGACATGTGTTATATATGTATATGTCCTGTGCTTGGAATAGTATGGATACGTTGAAATGCATATGTATGCATATGTGCATGTTGTGGGGGTTCATGCATATAAATTGTGTATGTGGGTGGATTGGCTATTCTTTTGTCTGTTTCTTTGCGCTACCTACCTATCACGGGAGACAGAGACAAGTATAACAAATAAAGAAATAAAATATATATTCATAATAATATAGAGTATATATATTATAATATATATATATATAATATATATATATATATATATAATATATCTTTTTTTTTTTTTGCTTTGTCGCTGTCTCCCGCGTTTGCGAGGTAGCGCAAGGAACAAGACGAAAGAAATGGGCCCCAACCCACCCCCATACACAATGTAGATACATACGTCCCACACTTCGCAATATACCTTAACCTACACAGCTTTCCATGTTGACCCCAGACGCTTCACATGCCTGATTCATTCCACTGGACACAACTTCAACCCCGGTTAAATCCACCAGCGAGCCCAATTCACTCTATTCCTTGCCCTCCTGTCACCCTCGTCTGCATGTTTCAGGCCCCGATCACACAAAATGCTTTTTCACTCGCAAGCTTTCCACCTCCAATTTGTCCCTCCTCTTCTCCTCGTTTCCATCCACCTCCGACACATATATCCTCTTGGTCATCGTTCCTCATCATTCTCTCCCATGTGCCCAAACCACTTCAAAACACCCTCTTCTGCTCTCTCAATACCACGCTCTTTTTTATTCCACACATCTCTCTTACCCTTACGTTACTTACTCCGATCAAAGCACCTCACACCACAGATTGTCCTCAAACATCTCATTTTCCAGCACAATCCATCCTCCTGCGCACAACTCTATCCATAGCCCACGCTCGCAACTCATACAACATTGTTGGAACCACTATTCCTTCAAACATACCCATTTTTGCGCTCCGAGATAAATGTTCTCTGACTTCCACACATTCTTCAAGGCTCCCAGAATTTTCGCCCCCTCCCCCACCCTATGATCCCACTTCCCTTCCATGGTTCCATCCGCTGCCAGATCCACTCCCAATATCTAAAAACTTCACTTTCCTCCAGTTTTTTCTCCATTCAAACTCAACCCTCCCAAATTGACTTGACCTCATCCCTACTGTACCTAATAACCTTGCTTCTGAGTTCACATGTACTCTTGCCTTCTTCTTCCACACACTTACCAAATCAGTCAACCAGCTTCTGCAGTTTCTCACATGAATCATTTATTTATTTGTTATTCTTTGTCCCGCTGTCTCCCGCTGTAAGCGAGTAACGCAAGGAAACATAAGAAAGACTGGCTCTCGCACCCACATCAAATGTACATACATACACGTCCTCACATGCACCATATACACACTAAACATCTCATACGTAGATATATACATGTATATTTATTCCTATAGTCAATGGGGAAAATGAAACCGTTAAAGTTCCCAAGTGCACTTTCGTGTAATAATTCATTTCCCCGTGGACTCATAGAATTATCTTGATCAACGCGCAAATTGTGAGCCTTTCCAATATATATATATATAATATATATATATATATATATAATATATAATAGATATATATTATATATATAGATATATATATATATATATATATTTATATATATATATATACAAGATACATATACAGAATTATATATATATATATTAATATATATATATATTATATTTAGATAATATATATATATATATATATATATATATATATATTATATACATATATAACTATATATATATATATATAGTAGTATATAATATATAGATATATATATATATAATATATATATATATATATATATATATAAACGACATATATACACAGTACAATATTCATACTTCCTGCCATTATTCAATCTAGTTGCCCACTACTCCACAACATGAAATGATAAACTCCCATCCTGCCCCTCACGCACGCGAATTAGCGTTAGGTAAAGAACAACAAAGGCCAGAATTCGTTCACACTCAGTCTATGAGCTGGCATGAATAAATGCACAGAAAAACCACACTTCCGTTTCCTTCACACCCAGGCCCCACAAAATATTTCATGTTATCTCAGATGCTTCACATCCTGCTGGTCCAATACAATGACAGCACGTCGACCCCAGTATACGACCATTGTTTCCAATCACTCCATTCCTTGGAACCTTTCACCATCCCTGCTAGTTGCACGTCCCGATCGCTCAAAAAAGCATTTGTACTCCATACTTCCACCTCCAATTTGGTCCCTCCCAATTCCTCGTTCCCTCCGCCCTCTGACGCCTATATCCTCTTTTGTCACTCTTTTCCTTTCCTCCCCTCATTCTCCTCCATGTGACCAAACCATTTCATATCAGCCCTCTCTCTGCCTCCGCTATCCGCACCCCTTTTATTGCCACACATCTGTCTTATCTTTCATTACTTACTCGATCAACAACCTCACACCACATCTTTGTCCTCAACATCTTCATTTCCAACATATCCACCCTCCTCGGCGCAATCTATTTATATCCCAACTGCCTCGCAACCATATAATAGTGTTTTGGAACTACTACTTCCTTCAACACATACCTATTTTTTTTTTGCTTTCCGAATAATGTTCTAGCTTTCCACACATTTTTCCACGACTCCCCAGAATTTTCCGCCCCCTCCCCCACCCTGTGACTTACTTCCGCTTCCATGGCTTCCATCCGCGGCCAAATTCCACTCCCAGATATCTAAAAACACTTTACATCACTTCCTCCAGTTTTTTCCATTCAAAACTTACCTCCCAGTTGACTTGTCCACTAACCCTACTGACCGAATAACTTGCTCAGCTTTCTTCTTCATCAAAATACTTTACTAAACTCAGTCACCAAGCCTCCAGGCTCCCTGTCCATTCAAGCAAACAACGATTGATCACTTCCCAAGCTCTCTCATCCACAACA